>NC_050482.2:25864478-25866978 GCF_012460135.2 Molothrus ater | reverse complement strand
CTTTATTCACAACTACCATCTTCACTAGTGAGAATATTGCAAATACTAAAACGATTATATCACTTTGAATATATTATTTTTTTACCATGAAAATTATATTTTTTCTCGTGAAAGATGCTGATTTTGATCACTGATGCAGATGATATGTATTCTTTGTGATTATACTATGTCCTGTAATGTAGAACTGGAAGCTCTGTTTTTCTGAAAGAACTTCCAGCACAAGGTGTTTGGGCATATTTCACATTTTTACAGGGAAAACTTATTTGAGCAGACAGTAGTGTATTAAACCATTTATATAGATACTTTATTTTACACCTATTAATACCAATACTTTATTTTACAGTATTACAATGGTGTTTGGCCTAATTGGTGTTTTAAGTGTATTAACTCAGGAACATATTTAAAAATTATGCAATGACTTGTCTGTGCTTAACTCAAGCTTTGAAAGTTGTTTTGGATAAAGAGAAAAAAAAAACACCTTTACAAATGTTCTCTTAGCTTTCCAAATTTTTTGTTCTCACACATTCAGCTATGTCCTTAATATTTGGCATTTTGATTTATTAAGCAATTTTAAGTATTAAAGGCTTTTAGCGTACACCAGCGCAAGACTTCAGATCTTGTGTCAATGATGAATTAATTCCAGCAGAGCACAAAAGTTACTATTATTTAAGCCTAGCTCCTCACCTCTGCTTTTCCATCACAGTCCGGTTCTAAAAGGCCGCAGGCTGGGTTCCGTCTGTCGGAGGGAGCGAGGCAGCGGCGCTGTGAAGGCTCTGTGAGGGCTCCTCCGCCGCCGCCCCGCTCCGGCCGGGCCCGCCGTGAGGGGCTCCCCGCGGGGGCGCGCGGCCAGCGGCGGCTCCGCGCGCTCCCGGCGCCGGCCCCGCGGGGCTCCCGGGGCGCGCGCGGCTCCGCGCGAGCCGGGCCGGGCCTCGCGTGAGCGGCACGTGCGCGGCACGCCGAGGCCGGGCCGCGCGCGCAGGGCCGCCCCCTGGCGGTCGCGCCGGCGCCGCTCCCGCCGCTGCCCCGGGCCGGGCCGGGGCCTTCCTTCGTGCCGGGGCCTTCCTTCGTGCCGGGGCCTTCCTTCGTGCCGGGGCCAGGCCGCCCGCACCACCCGGGCCGCGCCGGGCACCGCAGACCCTGCCAGCCGGGTACGGCACACACCCCGCCATAAACCGAGGAGGTTTAATTGCGGCACCGCGCGCTATCCTGCTATTTGTACAAATAAAAGACCCCGTCTTGATGCAAAATAAACACAAAAGCACTGTTGTGACTATAACAGGGAGTCATATACTAATTTATATAATAAGTGGTTGTGCACGCTTTATTCAAGATTATGGCTGCAAGAAATGGCATGAATTGCTGGGTGTGTTTAATGCTGGATTATAGCAATTTGAAACATGTCAAACACATGGCTAATGCCTCATGCTTCACTCATTCTTGCGTAAACCTGCATAGCCACCATCCATTATACCCCTGGTAACAACACAATTCTGCAAGTAAATATTGTTACACTAAGTAACCTTTCAATTCAAGTTGTTTAGGAAGAGAAAATGCAATCTTGTGCAGTCAGTTCCAGTGTCAGTTTAATGTTTCAAAAGGGAAGTGGTGTAGAGAATAAGTATCTGTACAGTGACTTGCCGCCTTAAAACCCACACGCCTGCACGTGCGGGCACACGGGTGCATAGAAAATGTCCAGTTCGCTGCAGGGGAGAAAAGTACAGCTGTGGCTTCTAACTCAACGAGGTGGAGTATTTCTTTTTTTGGTATGGGTGATAGCTTGGCTATCCTGGCAGGATTAGGTATTCAACCTGCAGCTCAACCACACGATAAAATTATCCACAATTTCACTCTCTCTTGCAGACAGCAGAAAATAATTTCCCCATACCTTTGTTTAAAACATCGGGTAGCAAAGCTTATATCCCACCTTTGGCGCCAAGAGTTGCAGAATCACAACAGAAGTAGGTGCTGGTGAATGTGTCTGTGAATGTGGGTGCGTGTGTGCCTGTGTAGGCATGCTCATGACTGACAGCGAGTGTGACAGCAAGAGAAAAGAGAAGGATTAGAAAGTATGAATGTCTATAAATGTATGTAAACAGGGACCTGTATATTTTTTCTTGTCCTATTTGAATTTCCAAATTTACAGCCTTAGTATCTGGGTGAGACCTGTCTATTTCCTTTGTGTTTATTTATGCTTATTTTGGTAACAATCTGCACTACTGTTGTAAAAACAAGAAAAAAAGTACATCAGTTTGCTCAGTGAGATGTTGCAGTTTCAAATTATTTTGCTACCAATAACTCAGATACTGATACATAGACATTAGAAATCATCCTTGTTTGTCTGTTTTCAGTGCTTCAGTTTGTGAGGATTTAGAGTTGATAGTACATACACATGTGTGTAGACTCACATGTATATGTACATCTATGCAAAAGAAAAGAAGGGAAAAGAAAAAGATTCTATGCTCTTGCTTTCTCTAGCAGCCCTTTTTTAGTTGCTGACAGT
>NC_050482.2:25859478-25861978 GCF_012460135.2 Molothrus ater | reverse complement strand
GTAAACGGCTCCGCGAGGCTTTTTTCTTCTTCTAAAGATGCTGTCTGTGTAATTGGCAGAGAGGCACATCTTGATAATGGAAGTGTGAAGGTGTAACGCGTGTGTTAATTGATACTTCTTAATCACTTTTAGGTATTAAGTCATGATGCAGGAATCTGCGACAGAGACAATAAGCAACAGTTCAATGAATCAAAATGGAATGAGCACTCTAAGCAGCCAATTAGATGCTGGCAGCAGAGATGGAAGATCAAGTGGTGACACGAGCACTGAAGTAAGCACAGTAGAACTGCTGCATCTGCAACAACAGCAGGTAAGTTTGTTTTGTTTCCTGTTTGTTTTTAAACAAATAAAGGGCTGTTTTCAGAGGGGGACCTTTTTGTAGACCCTTGGTGCGTGCTGAATGCGGAGTGTCGTGGAAGTGAAGAGTGTGGGGCATTATTTGTTGTTGTTTTAGTGCACGATAATGCTGAAATGGAAGGATCCCGTTCTTGTGGCAGCAGCATCTTGCTGATATGGCTGCATGCCACCAGGCTTGCCTGGTGATTAAAATCCCGCTGCGTATTTATAAAAGTTGTGCCGAAGCCTTGCAGTGCATGTTTTCAGGAGCTGTTAGTTTACTGTGCGGTTCGGCGTGCAGGACGTGGTGCGGGCTTTTCCACCAGAGGGCCACATTACTTGAGACTTTGCTTCGCTTGCAATGAATTGTGCCAAAGTCGGAGCTGGGCAGTGAAGGGACCCTAGTGAAGGGACCAGAGTGACTTTTCTCAGTAAAGATACTTTGCTGTCATAGGTGTAATTAAAAAATGCTGGTTAGTTCAAAAGCACTGAAATAAAAAAGACAGTGTTCCTGTCTGCATGTGCTTCCGTGTGTATGAGCTGTAATATGGATGTGTAATTTTGAAAACATGGGAAAAGAGAAGAAGCAGCTTTTCTGCAGGTCTGTTTCCCTTCTCATTTTGAAGACATATTTTTTAAATTTGTCTGTTCGTGTTCCCAACAATTTAATGGAGAACTACTGTTATGTTTAAATCTGTAAAATTCAACCGTCCTCTGGCTGCTGACACCACCTAATTACAAGATGCAATCCATTAATTTTTGTCACTGTAAAATTTCTCTTCCTTTTAAAACCCGAACAAACAAAACTCCTACTTTTTCTGCCTAAGGAGTTGCCTCTGAAGCAGGGAACACAGATTGTACTAATGCAGTGAAGCCCAGATTGTTTGGTAAGCAATCGGGGTCTGATTCTCCAATGTGCCCAGTACCTGCTTCAAACTCCTGAAAGTCTTCGCTGCCTCATCCTTTATTTGCTGAGCCCACTCAGCACCTTTGGAGTTCAAGCCCTTAATTTTAAATGCTGAGGTTTTTCATTTCAATGTCAGGTATTACGTTAATGGAAGGAAAGTTGTTTTCTGTCAGGTAAACTATTATAAAAGTGCTATTTTATAGAAACATGTTTTAACATGATAGATACATTGCATGTGCATGGGCCTCTGAAATAACAGGTCATAATAGCTCTTAAAATTGAATAATTTTTAGTGCTGAATTAAGCAGTGTACACTTGCTACATTTATAGTTGAATATTTTAAATGGTGACAGAAAATGTGGAAGAGGGAAATAGTTATAGATTGAAATATGAGAAGTTGTTAAGGCTTAAATCTGTGCCTTGCTTCAAATTCAAGTGTATTCTGTTTTAACAATTGAGCACTTAAAGCATGCCAGTCTGAAAAAATACAGGTTTCAGTGTCTTCATTATGTTCTTAGCAGGTTTCTACCTCTCTCTATATACATGATTATGTATATATACACCTTGTATTTTTATACTATTTTAATATAAAATTGTATACTTATAAATAAATGTAAAATTTAATATTGTTTTTGTTGAAAATCATGCCATCCTCTTTATTCAGGTGTTCAGGTTTTAACAGAATTTTAAAATCTTCGTTGAGAAAGAGTGTATCAAATTGGTGACTATGTGTAGGAAACTAAATTTAAGTGAAGTACTCTAAAACACAAAAATGCTAATAGAATAATGTGCCACTTACATGTTTCTCAAAGTAGCAGTCCTAGGCATGTGTAGCCAATTTGTCCATACAGCCAGAGATTCCAGTAGACAGCATTTGCAAAGACCACAGAGAATTACAACTGAAGATGAAAATATCCAGTTGAGTTCTAATAACAGACAGGTTCTGAGGGGACAGGCTTAGAAGTGACAATCTTTTCTTCAAAATTGTGATTAGATCTTAAATAAGCAGACAGGCAAAGTAAAACCATGGGTACAGTTAATAGGACTCAAGAGGCGTTTTATGGTAGGGTCTGCACCATAGGATTTAAATACAACTTGAGTTAGGCATATGAATCCTTCTATAAAATATGTTGATGTGAAACATAAACACTAGTAAACATACAGTAGGATGTCCTTCAGATAACAGGCATAGCTTTGTGCCACTTTTGCTTTTCTTCCCCTTTTTCTGTTTCTTTTCCCCCTCCCTGTTTTTGAACA
>NC_050482.2:25821978-25854478 GCF_012460135.2 Molothrus ater | reverse complement strand
CTGAAGAAGTGTACACTTGGCCTGACATATAGAGTTGTCGTCTACCACATGATGACACTAAAGATATATGATATGACTGACAGTGTAGCTGATGTGCGTTGTCTTCCCCAGACAAAACAGATGGTATTGTTCTATTATCATCCACAGTTATTTTAATGTACTGTGTCCATCTGTGTTAAGATATATTACATGGTTTCATGGAATTTACAGTTCACTCCTGCAGTAACTCGATTTCACTGTTTGGTCTCCAGGGATTTTGCAAAATGTCAAGCTGTAGCTTGAAAAAGAAAAGTGAAATCTACTGGAAACTAATACTTATGACCATTTCATGCCTGATCTCCTTTCTAGTGGTGTTTAGAAGCTAGGTAGTGCTCATACTACAACAGGTAAAGAAAGAAAAAATCTTATAATTCAAATAAAAAGTCAGAAAATATGTGTTTATGAATTATTGTTGTAATGTAGTATTTAGTAATTAGTCCTTGTCATTGTGTGGAAGAGTTCTAGTGGATTTCTAAAGTTCAGCTTTACAGCCTTTATTGTTTAAATTGGAACAAAATAGTTTTACTCAGAATAGAATTGTCATTGTTACCTAATTTTTTTAGTGATACCATAAAGTGTTTTATTAAATAAAAGCAATGTTACATGAGGCCTATTTGATTAAATCAATCAAAGATAAAAATTTTAATTCTTATCCCAATTTGCTACTTTTATGCCCAGTCCCTGACCTTCAAGAGTGTTCTTTAACGGAGATTTCATTTTCCTAAGTCTTGATGGGCTCTCCTCATGCTGTTTTTTCCTGACTGGACCTGTGATTCTTGTCTGTCTAATGTCTGGAACTCCTTTACTACCTGTTTTGAAGGTCTTGTAACTGTTCCACCTGGAGACCTCCTGTCAGTGCCTGAACAGGTCAGTTTATTGGCAGCATCATGCCACAGGGAATAAAACAGAACACCAAAAGCCAGGGCTGAAGTAAGAAAAGCAGCTGTCTCATTTATTAATCCTTCATCTGTTCTATAGTCTTTAAAACAAGGCGAAATGAAATTGCTCATGTAGCTGAGAAGCAGGTAGAATTGGTAATGTGGAATGGAAGAGCACCAGAAAACTAAGTTACTAGATGAGTGACAGGAGCAGTTGGAATTATAAAGAAAGATAAAAGCTATGTGAAGAACTGGACTGAGTCCATGGAAAAATAAAAATAAATAGATAAAATTAACCCTTGAAATACTCAGGTGTGTATGTAAGTAGGACGTAATGACAGACTTACACTACTTCATCATCATTATAAATGCAGACATGAGAGTATTTTGCATGCTTTGGTCTCCTAAAAGCCAAGAACAGGGTTGAGGAGTATGTGGCATTTACTGCTGAGTTTTTAAGCTAGAGAGGACAAAGTTGTGAAGAAAGCCTCAAAAGGGATGAGGCCAAAATACTCTTCTCTAGACTTGGTTCATAGTCTATTAACTTCAAAGTAGTTGTAAGGACTTTCACAGATGTGAGAATTATGAGAAGGGGCTAAAAGTTCAGGGTCAAAGATGATAAAATGGGCAATGAAGACAAATAGACAGAGGACCTAGCTGAAAAGAGATAATTCTAAAGTTATGTCTGAGGGGTCTCTGCCAGTGAGAAACGTTTCTCACTTTCAGTCAGGTGAAAGAACGATCTAAATAACCTTAGCCAAAACAGAAACAATGGATAGGAACATCAGCAGTGCCAAAAGATCTAGGTTATTGAAAATAATTTGATTTAAATGTTATCTTTGAGGACAAGATTGAAAGTAAGATCACTAAAAAGAATATTAAAGAAAGCTGGAGTATAGCTTAACTTCTTATGAAGTTTCATGGTGCTAAATCTCATAATGATGAGAAGGAAGTGCCATCATAGAGCTTGACCAATGGAGCTGGAGGACAACACAGGATATAGCACCAGAACACCAATAAAGTGTAAATCTATGAAAAACATATGTCATCTAATCAACACAGTGGAATAGGATGAGGAAGGTGATGTGACAGGGAACAAAAATGTTCCCCAACCAAACATACATGAATTTATAAATACATATGATTTTTTATGAAATAATAAATTATTTTAATGTGAAATTAGTTTGGTGTAGTGTATAAGAGGAGAAATACTTATTTTAAATTGATGGTACAAGAAATACAAGAGGTACTATTTGGTACAAGAGGTATTTCTTGCTTTTATCTGCATAGAGAATGTAATCAGTATGATTTTGCTTTTTCTTTAGGGTTCATAGAACACAAAGAAGCAGAACTTGCATGTATGTAAATGTCTAAAGAAGGCCCTGCAAAGTATGCAACTAGTTTTAGGAAGTGTACTGAGTCATTAATTCAGAACAGTGGGCATCAAACTAATCTACGAAGAAATAGTCAATTGTATTGAAAATTTGAAATATCCCACAGTATGCCAGTCAAAGAAACAAATGCCCTGTACCTTTTCTCCAACACAACTGTGCAAATATTTTAAGCTATCAGAATACAACCTGAAGATCCTTTTGAAGCTAAGTGTGATTTGTAGGAATTAGATTGGGCAGCTTCTCTTCGTAAGAGAATCTGAATAGATGGATTTTACATTTCTGAGTGCGCCTACTAGGCTTGAAATTACTTTGTAGTCACTTTGCATTAGTTTGTGTAGAGTCTTTGCAGTCATTGGGCTGTTTAAGCCTTAATAGAATTTATTATGATGATGATATTGCATGGTATGAATTGTTTACATATTGTCATTTATAATAACTCAAGTTTGATGTTAGATTTAGAGATAAAAGAGAAACTAATATGTCCTGTCTTGAAGGGATAGTAGCAATAAAACACTGCTCAGAGTAGGCTGCTTTAAATAAGAGGACATGGATGCTTCTAGTACTGACCTCTAAGTTATTATTTGTTTTATTGCTCTGAGAATTTCTTTTATATCTGTAAACTGATTATCTCTTCTTATTCCCAGTGAATTTTTCCACCTGCTGGCTTTGGCTTTTCCTCCATGGAGTCTCCTTTTTCTCATCCTTACTGCTTGCTTTGTATCTGTCATTGTTGGTTCAGTTTTTCATTGTGCTCCCTTCACCTTTACCCTTACTCATCTGTCAGTCTTGGCCTCACAAACTTCTGCTTCTGTGGATTTTTCTCCATCAAGCTTGATGCCTGTGCATACCAATCTTTCCATCTCTAGCAAAGTGAATCTCTCTGTGGCTGTTCTAGTTTATAAAGGACATTTTTTTAGAAGATGGAAGTTTTGATCTTAGAACAATGTGTAAGTATGTATAAAATCCTTGAAAATGCAGTCTTAAGACACAGAATTAACAGGCAAGTCCCAATCCCATTGAAACTCTTACCAAAAATATTTGTCTAGCTGAGATGTAAATATCAGTTTTGTAAAGACCAAATGTTGCCACAGGAATCTGTACTATTAAACTGTGACCAAGAAATCTGAGGATAGAAGGAGGGATGAATTGCTACCCAAATCCAAGGAGCTCAGCCTCATGTCGTGTTTCATCCAAGTGAGTATAGGTCTGCTCAAAATCAAAGACTGAATATAGCAATATTAAGTCATTTCAGCAGGAACTTCAACAAAATAGATTGACCATGGAAGAAAGTCACTTTTAAGACTAAGATGTAGGTTGTGATGTAAATCCTGTCTTCTTTGGTTTGTGTAGAAGGGATACCGTCAAGAAGGTGTAACTTCTTTGTGAAGCTGGCTTTTCAGAGCTAACTTTAAACTAGCTTCCCTGTGTGCTGCTAGTGCTGTATCTACAGTGTTGTAGAGCATAGTAAAATCTCCACCACCTGTATATTTACCTGCACTGTTGAACTTCGTAGTTTGCCCTGTGCTATGTCTATCTCTACCAGCAGTGTCAACTGACCTAGTTAAAACTTAGGTAAGTTTGTCTGCTTGTTCCACAGTCACAGCAGTGGGTGCATTGTAGATGTGTTCCCTTATATGTGGACATCATAGTAACTATGTTTTTATTGCATTTGTTGTGAAATTCCCTACATTATGCATCTGATCAAAATTGTCCAAATAGCTGGGTCTTTAGGATGCTATAATGTCAACCTGTCAGTGTGTGGTTTGCAACATGTATGTGTGACATCTGTGCATATGAGCAGTACATGTGATTTTAGAATATGCTACTTTTATAAATCAAGCCCAAAACATTTGACCTGGTTGATATTTGTCAAGGTACACAGATTGATGCCAGGAGAATCTATGCATTTTTTTGTTTGTTGCTCTCTTTAGGCTATACAGTCTTTTTATATACTTCTATTGTTAAAGTTCTTGTTCAGGATCATCATTTGCCTCTCTCCAGAGTGTGCAAGAGTATAACTGTGCTTCAAACTATACTGACAGTTTTCACATTTGAAAGTGTTCAATGTGTGAAGTTAATTTGTTATCTAAGAGTGTTCTTTCTTTGAAATTCTTTTATCAAAATGAAAAAAGGAAAGAAAGACAGCTCTTCTCTCTATGTCGTATCTCCAGGTACCCTATAAATAATAAACTTTGTTTTGTTTCATTAATCCTTTTAACTATATCCTAAAGTACAAAAAATTGTAGCAAAGCTTTCTAGTAAATAAGAAGGCTTTCCTTTCACAAGTTATTTTTCCAGGTGCAGCATCAATCCATCTTTTGGTGCCCTGCATCATACTATATTTTGTACTGTGCACCTCCAACATGCGTCAGAAACTGTTGGTTATTGGTTTTTTTTGTTTTGGTTTTTTATCTAAAAAGTTGGCTTTTTCAAGTGGTTTTATGCTTTTGGCTCTCTTCTTCATTCTTCTGTAGATTGTTTTGTGGAAACAGAAATAGTTCATCTTGTGTTGATCTTTGAGGCTTTGCTATCAGTTTTCTGAGGAGAAATTGCAAAGAACAGCCTATCTTCTCTTTCTCTTAAATCCTACAGGCCATAAGGAACCATCCAGTCCCAGACTTCAATTTGGATTTGCAAGTAAATAAAGTTAGCAATAGAACCTGTGATTTGATACAGACAGCATTAATGCAGGCAGAGGTCTTGTGCTGGTGGATCAGAGATACAAGATACACTGAAAGTTCTGTTGAAAACTTTTGTGATTTATGAATGGATTGTTTCAAATAGTCCTTTATCTCGGTTAGTCCTCCTTTAGGACAAAAAAAAAATGCAGGAAACAAAATGCAGGTAGCATGAAAGATGTCAGGGCTACTGTAAAACACTGCCTTATACGAGATGCTGTCTATCTGATTTATATAGTGAACTTGGAAAGAAAGGAGTAGGGACCCCAATATGCTTGAGCTGTTATTTCTAACGCTCTAACACTTCCTTTAAAGGGAAAAACAATTTGAATGTGATTATTTAATGTTGTAAAGCAGAGATGTTACAAGTGAGTGTATATATTTGTCCTGAATCACAATGTCTCCCAGATCTTTTCAGATATGAAAGAGCTAAGACATCATGAAGCAGGAATTCTTTGGAAGAAGGAAGACATTTGCTTCTTTCATAACAAAAAAGGGTCTCTAGTGTCCTGAATACATACCTGTTCACTTCTGTGTTTTGACATGACAGCAAGCATGTTAGAAAATTTTCATTCCAGTCTGAAATGAAGGATAGAACCCATGTAAGATTTGCTGCTCTTTACTTTCTTCATAGCCTGGACTTTCAGGAGAGTGACTGGCAATGCTGCAGAAGTGATCATAGCTCCATATCGTCTTATTTTGTATCCTTGGAATAACTGATGTGCAGTAAAGACATCATTAATATTAACTGTTTGAGGTTTAGGTATTGTTTTAATCATGTCTGAGGTATTTGTCAAAAAATCCTAAGTAAATTGAAACATGTATGGATTTAATGGAATTTTAAGTGTACACAAAAAATAGGTGAAACTTTGCAGAACAGTTACTTTTGGGATTCATGTAATTTCGCAAATAGGTGCAGTTCTATCATTGCTTGTGAGAGCATCAGGAAAATGGTAGGCTGCATCTAAATTATATGCAATAATGAGATACCCAAAAAATACTTATTTCTTTTAGAAATTTATTTAATATTAGCCTTTATCCATTCACAGTCTTATATGTTTCTCAAAGTTTTAGTTTAAGATCATACATGAATTAGAGACCTGCTGCCATACTATTAGAGACCTGCTGCCATACTTACAGACGTCCTTTGAAATTTCAAAGATAGAACAAACCCTGAAATATTACATGAAATCTGTTCTACAGAATATATTCTAAGACATTCACATAACAAAGCAAACCAAGAAAAATGAGTAATTTGGTGTATTACCTTATCCCTCTCCACTTGGTATGAATCCCTAAAATTCTGTTAAGTCACTCAAACATGATAGTAACTATAAGGCGTTCACTGCGTACCTGGTAAATATGAAAATGCAGAGGAAACACGTCTGTGTAAAATGTTCTTATGGCTTTCAGTGGCAATCAATATTAATGTTTCTTAAATTTGTTTTAGTGGGTTAGTGTTATGAAAATTTAAGGGTTTTATTTTTTTTCTGTAATTTATATAGAGGGAAAGATTAGGGTTCCTGTATTTGGGAGCAAAAGAGAAGGCAGGAGTGGGTTATTGGAAAAGACTAGGAGCTGTGAATTGTATTAGATCCTCAACTAGGCAGAGACCAGAGAAGGAAGATGGATTTTGGAGTGGGAAATGAAGGTTAAGAAGCTCTGGATCCCTTGAAACAGAAGAGCATTGCATTGGGAGTATCCACACTTGTTGTAAGCCTGGCAGCCTTTAGTGGCCTGTGATGCGTCCAGGGCCGTCATTCCCACAGATGATGCTGTGTCTCTGTTCCATTTCATGGATCTCTTCCATGTTACATCACATTCTCTCTCAAATGACTCTCCCCACTTCTTTACAGCCCCCACCCATTCATCCCTTTTTAAACACTGTTTTTACAGCCCCAGCTTCCCCATTTACAGCCTTAATTCCTGTTGATGCTTGTCTTGTTCTTTTGTCCACCTCTGACCACCAGCACCTTTCTCACTAGAGCTGCTGGGCTCTTCACAGAAGGAGAAAGCATCTTGTTTTTCAGCATGGTACAGATACTGCACTTACCAAATTGTCTGCAAAAAAACGGTGTGTTAGCATGCCTCCCTTCCTTATTACTCTAAATGAACCAAGAGGGATCAATTAAATGTAGGAGACTGAGAATAAAATCATTCTTGCTCAAATTTGATCATAATGCCTAGCCTAAACTCTCTTATTTTTAAAATCTAACTCAATCAACTTTAACATCATAGAATATAGTTTAGAAAGCATATTCTGTGTGATTTCTGTTGTGGTAGAACTCTGAGAAATGCAAGGTAAGCAAGGCCGAATTTTATCAAGTTCAAAAATGTATACTGAATGCAGAATTTTAATTTGTGTTATTTAAACTCTGTGATACAGATTATGTGAAGTACTTGCATAAAAAAGCTATGAACAGTGCTCCCAGATCTTAAAAATTTCATTGTCAATTTTTTAAGCATTCAGTTATATCTAGTGTTGTGAAAAATGAAAGTAATAATACATTTAAGATAAACACCTTGGCAGCATGGATTTGTTTTGTGTTTGGCCAGTAATCTCTAAGATTAGAATTGGGTAGCTAGTGTCAGCTAACACTAAATATTATAACACATTTGGAACTGTGCCATACAGCCTAAACAGTAGGAGATGCATAACAGTAGAAACAAGAAAAACATAAATTTAACACAATAAATTTACATTGAAAGTGCTTTAGGGAGCAAGCCTACTTAATTGAAGAGGAAATAAGCACATGTTTAGCTGCTGTGTTTAATAGACAATGTGTAATACATTCCTAAAAATAAGCATATGCTTAAGAGCTTAACTGACGTAAAGGTAATAACTTAACAGGAGGCAAGGAATAAAAACCTGTGTATTTCTGAAATATATAATTTAAGGATCCTTGTTTACAGACAAAAAATTACAAGCTCATACTGAAAACAAATGTTATTTTTAACATGTAGCAATGTTGCTTCAAATGTCCAAGCAACAGTTAACTTCTTTCAATTTTTTGCCCTCATTCTGACATCCTTAATTACACAAGTAGTTTATTTAAGGGTTACTAGACTTAGCATAATTATTAAAATAATTGGTAAAATTTATATTTTTGCATGCTGTACTTCTTCTGTGTTACAAAACAGTAGAATGATTGAAAATATTACCACTCAATGCCACAGCATTCTTTAAAGATATAGCCTTCAACATATCTCAAGCTTTAACTATCCAGACTTCAAGGTGAGTTGAATCTAAACTAATATTAATGGAAAAAATGTATACCTCTAAAATTCTGATTTAAGTTATTTACATTAGAATGGATTTCTTTTACAAATATTTCAGCTTAAATTTAACATTTAAAGTGTGAAAATACTTACATAGACCAAAATCTACTGCAGCCCATTAAAAGAATTAAAATAGATAAAACAGACCTGTTGCATCAGTGAATTATCTTCAAATTTCAATGAAAAAAAGGCTTAGGCTTTTTTTAATTGCTGTCAGAATCAAAGCAAGACGTTAAATTTCTGAATTTAGTCATTCTTTGTGAAAATGTTGCCTTGTCATCCATTTAAGTGTCTATCATCAAAATGCTTTTAATTAGAGTGAATGCTAGTAGTTACCTGTTTTTCACTGCAGAAATATATGCATGCTTCACAGGAACATGTTTTGTTGTTCCTCAATGTACATGTTAAATCAAGGCTGAAAAATCCAATGGTCAATCCAAATTGTTTTCCTTTTCCAGATTTTTTCCTGGCTATATTCTTCATTTTAGAAAATGTTGGAGGATATTTCTGTATGTAGTGTTAGCCACTTTAGAAAAGCACCCTCTGCTTACCAGAAACTATCGACCAGTTTACATTCTAGAATAAAATAGTCCTTGTATAATAAGTGACTAAACTTTAGATAGTTTAATAATCTAATAAACACAGAATAGTTTTTAAATGCTGTTTTGAATCTAATTCTATTTTCCATTTCAATGAAGTGTAGAAAGATAAAAAATACAGCAGTATTATTTTCTAAACAAAAAAAATATTCAAATTCATTAAAGGTAAAAAAATAGAATTGAAAATGTGCATTTCATAATAGCAAAATGAAAGAACTAATTTAATGTGAGAGCTCCTGTTTTATTGAGCAGCAGCCTAGCCTAATCATACATTGAGTCAGTGACAAAGGACTTCTGCTTAGGCAAATACAAAACAAGATTTAAGATCTACTATTTAAATCAAGGGGTCCTGCATTCCGATATAAATTGTCATGAAAACTGATGATTTAAATAACTTGATTTAAATCAGTCAATCCTATTACATGACCAAATAAGACAAAAATATAAAATGGATAGTCAAGGGACCAGAGCAACCCTTTTGGAGCTTCCTCCCCACCCCCACTGCTTTTGATAAATACATAACAAGTCTTTAAAAGTACATTATCTTTACCTGACACAAATACGTTATGATAAACAAGAACTGATTCTGCCCTCCACATTTTTCAGCGAATGTGTAACACTATTAGTTTAGCAATTAAAAAAAATAAAAACCAAAAAAAAGCAAAAAAGCCCAAACCAATCCAAAACAAAACAAAAAATCAAAACCAAACAGTAAGTTGGAGAGGTAACAGACTGGTCTGGGAACTGCTTCAACTCCTCTTTAGAAGGGTGGGTTGGTTTGCCTCCTAGAATGGAAAACCTGCTTATATTTGCTCTGTCATTTTGGTGTAACAAAAGGGTCCTCATTTCTGAGGTTTATCTGGTTTCTAGGTCATGAAGCAGTGCAAAGTGATATTTGAGATATTTTTCAAGGCATCTCTTAGAGAGATATCTTTCAAGGCCATGGGTGCCTCAAGGAGTCAGCTCCCTCAGCCATGAGAGGGAAGTAGACTTCCATGATCTTGAAAGCAGTTGGGAACATGGCCTGTCCTGTGCTCCTTTGGTTAGCCATCGAGCCAACAAACCTCAAGAGATTCCTTCCTAGCAGAGCAGATGGTCAGCCTGAAGCTCTAGGAGGTGAGCAAATGGCTCCTGCACAGATCCCCCGTGTGGCAGTGCCTCCAGTCACCAAGCACGGGGAGCCTGAGGAGCAGCGAGCTGCCCTGGCACGTCTCACCAACAGGTCACACTGCACTCATTCAGCTCCAGGGCAGGGCTGGGAAGTGGCTGTGCCTGTCATCTGTCACCTCTGTACCTGTAAGTGGTCCGGGAAGTTAAGGCAAGGTGAGGGGACCAGTTGCTGGGTGGTGTGTCGATGGGAGGTGACCTAAAGGGAAGAGGAGCTTTAGGGGTTGGCAAAGATAAAAGAACTGTAGGGAAGCAGCTGCAACGTGGGAGAGGCTGGAGGATGGAATGAGCAGCCAGGTCCAGGTTGGGCAGTGAGCAGCAGACTGGGAAGAAGGACCTTCTAGGCATTTCCTCCTTACAAGGGATGGGATGGAATGAGGAAAGAAAAATGTATGGCCTGGATCATGTTTTGTGAAATGCTTTTTCATTATTGCAGTCTTGCAGTACTCCCTGCATCCTCCCAGTGATACCTTCTTTTTCCCAGGAAAATGTACTCAGTTTATTAGGAAATAGACATTATGTCAATAATGTATTTGCCCAAATACATTTAGTGCAATATACCTTTAAAAGCATTTACAATCACAGTGTATATGTGACAGTGAATTAAGTTTATTTTGAAGTTGCCATTCTTCAGCACTGCATGGTTTATTACTGTGGTTCTTTGCCTGCATGAGGTTAATGCCTCTGTGGTAGAAGCTGTGAACATTGTCACAGGAGCTGTGCAAATCAGTGTAAAACTTCATGTCATGCAGCCATGATACTGTAATGCCTCTCAGATGTATGATCTCTCATAATTTGAACAACCTGTAGTAATTTGGATGTAGAATCCTCTCGGGACTGCTGCCGTGTGGGTTGCTTGTCCTCCATGCTTCCCATATGGAGGAGTTAGCAGGCACTCGGTGTTTTTCTGCAGCAACAAAGCTGAGGTGGTAAAATTCAGACTGAAATGATAGTATAGAAAGGCATGTGTTACTGACATGCTGATTCATACCAAGAGACTTTAATGTGTGAGGCATAAACAAAAAAAATGTTTACAATATGAAATGGAAAACAAAACAAAGAAAAACTTTCATGTTTCAAGTATTTAAATGATTCAAGTAATTAAACATTTATTGGAAGATAATTTTTATCATGCATTATTTTTAGGGATTGTATAGTCCTGCATAAATACTGGGAAATCCTTCCACCAGCAATGCCTTCCAGTACCTATACTGAAGTTGTATGATGTCCACCTTATGAAGTTGTAGAAATCAATTACAAGGCAATTTTAGCTGGCTGTGCATATCAAATTTATGGAAGTTTCTCATGAAGCTAAAATTAAAATTAAAGTAACATTTCTCCTCTGAAGCCACTCAAAAAAGAGGTGAATTTTAATACAACAGCTCTGCTATCTGTAGGAATTTGTAATAAGCCAAAATTAAAACTGATAGAAAGGCAGAAAAGGGTTAAAATTAATAGCTGTGGTATACTACACTGCATCTGATTTCACCTGTTTCAGCTCAAACACTATTATATGGGTTTTTTTTTTAAATTATTATCTCTGAAAATGACAGGTGTCAAGAGCCTTTTGTAATACGCATACAAAAAACTTGCGGTCAAGAGGTCATATCACTGCAATGTATGAGGCAGTAGCCTTCTCTCTTGTGGTATTTTCCTCATTTGAAGTGTTTCCAATGAAAGATGCTTTCTGTAATGTGCATCAGTAAAATGATCTGTTTGGGAACAGCTTTACATGGTAAAGGAAGTCGTGAGAATACTTTGGTATTGTGTACAGCTTTTTTCTTAACAGTTGTATGTCCAGAACTCTTGTTTGCTATAAAGCACACAAAAGATATATGGTTTACAGCAGCACATGTGGTTTGGGATTGAATTTAATGACTATTACTCTTTTAGTAAAAACAATTTTATAAATATTATTCTCATACTGAAAGAATTTTTTCCCATTTTTCTTTTAATTCTTTAAAGAGAGTTCTGATGCTTCTGTATTTCAATAAGAAATCTTTCAGTATTTTCGGTGTTTTCATCATTGGCTTTTAGCACCACAATCCATAAGAAAATTAATGTAGTGTGCAAAACAAGGTGTTTATATATACACAGAGAAGACAAAAATGAAATAGTTTTAAAACTTACTTTGGCATCCTTACAGTAAGACAGGTTTTATTTTAAGGCACAGTGGATGAGGGCAGTTTCAGAGGCTCTCCTTGAGCTCTGTGAGCTGAACGGATAAATTTTTACAGCTTCACTTTGTCTTTGGGCACATCAAAGCTTGGGCAGTATACCTGCCTGGGCAGGTATTTTGAGTCAAATTATGTAATATGCTACATAATCATTAAGAACACCCCCCCCCCCCCCCCAAAACAATAGTGGTGAAGGTTTTGAACTTTTATATATAAAGTTAGATTTTGGAAATATGTCCTATTTTGACACACCAGTGACCAAAATGGTTTGGCCCAAAACCTTTTGAAAGAGTTGCTCAATGTGGCAATACTGCTAGAGACAGTTTGTTTTCCATTTTTGTTCAATTGATTTGGGTAGGGGTGAAGAAGGAAGATTAGTGACAAAGTTACAGTGATAAGTTTTAAATCCGCTTTTAAACCCACATCATAGTAGGGTTCCTAAATATGCATCTAGGAAATGTGGATTAAAAAAAGGGAGCCAGTAAATTGCTTCTCAAGTGCCCTGAGGGGAGGAGGAAGTGTTCACTCAGCTCTTCTATGTCCCAGCACCATGCATAGGAAGGACTAAGGGATGCAAGGAGTGTAGCTTTTTAAAAAGTGAAGTTATATGGGGAATGGTATTTTCCATTTCTGACAGAAGCAGCTTTATTGTATTCTTTTGGACCGGGATGAAAAACAGTACTGCTTGCATCACATAGGCTTTGATGCAGGAAAGTTCTGCAAGATTTACACTGCAGATTGGTAGGAAATTATATTTTGATTTTAAAAATAATGTTCATAATTTTGTTTTCCTTCTGGATGGGCTTGTGCAGCATGTTTATGTGCATAGGCAATTGTGAATTTAAAAATAGTTAGCTGCTAGTCTTTCTTGAATTGAGAGAAGGGAATGACGGAGACAAGAGGAGTCCAGGAAAGAACTGGGAAAAAGATATATTTTTAAGGTTTAAGGTCCTGAACAACACAGTAAATTTTGATGAAAGAACAGTGTTGGTAGAACCCTGCATATACAGGATAAAAAAGACAAATGCTCAGGAAGTAGGGAATTGTAGTTGCAGGAGATTAGGAAGGCAGAAAATAAGGAAAGAATGGAAAAAGTTTATTGAGAATAATGAAGTGTAGAGGAATCTATATTGCAAACAGTATTAACAAAAATAAAATATTCACTCTTCTGCTTTCATTCCATTATTTACTGAAAACTCTGATTTCAGTAGTTTGAGCAAAAAAGACTAATAACGAATATGAAAAGGAAAAATGTAAGTCTGTATCTGGGAATGAACATTTTAGGAATTCCACTGCTTTTCTGATTACTATATAAAATGTATTTCTCACTGTTATCTCATTTTATGGTATTCCTCAGAACACAAAATGTTAGGTGTCAAGAGCATAGCAGAGAAATAGAGATGTTATGAACTTCTATTCCTACTTAAACAGCCTATCTCTAACAGGCTGCTGAAAATTGTTATTTTGGTGCATTTTTATGTATGGTGATCTTTAGGGTGTAAAGCTACAGGGCGAGCTGGTGGGATAGGAATGAAAATTAGAGTTTACCTTTGTGTTTCGTGAGGATGAGCAATTTGAAGAATAGGCCAATTCTGAAACTCAATTGTGATATCTTTGCCAGTATTAAATGTGTGATCACCACTTTGGTAGCTGCAACAGGAAAAAGAGAGGTTATACACAGAAATTGTGGTTGCATTTTTTTAGCTTTAACTGTTTTTAAATAGCAGCGTATCAGAACCCATTCATAACAAGGTAGAAAAACCTCCAAATCATAAGGAATGGCTATGGGAGTTGCTAAAGGAAAGGCAATGCATAAAAGACAAAGGAGTAGACAGAGACAAAAAAAGATATTAACAGGAACAGGGAAAAAGAATTTGCAGAAGACAGAATTAGAAGTTATCTCTGAATTGATAAAATTATCCAATCTCTGAAGATTATGAAAATGTGGCACTGAACAACTAATGAGCAACAACTGCAAGATGTGGTAAATACATAGATACGGTATTCTAACTTCAGTAATGGAGAAAACTTTCTTCTGACATCTGTTATGATACTGTATTGATGTGATGGTCTTGTATAAATGTTGAGCTCTAGACTAGAGAAGGTTTTTGGTCTGTCAGCCTAGCACACAGCTTCTGAAGTCAATGGCATTAAATAGTTAAAGCCAAAGTTACTGTATTTTGCTGCATCCTGGAAGTGTATTTAGTTAATTTTTATAAATGATGAAGATTTGCCTGGAAACAGGTTCATAGCCATGATTCACTTAGTAGCAGTGCATGAATAAAGGTTTGCAGAGTTATAAAAGTATAGATAGGAAGTATAGCTAGGAAAGCAATAATGAAGTATAGATAGAAAAGCAATAATGTAAATAATTTGGGTCTTTGACATGTAAGTAAAGTATGTAAGAAGTGGTTGAGACTTTTTTTTGCAAACTTTGCAGGTAGAGCTTCTTTACTGTATTGGATGGGGTGGAATAGGGAGTTGAAATAATCTTATCTGAGGTAGACAAATAAAAACCTGAGCAAGTGCATTAAGTAAAATTCCTCTTCCAAAATAGTTTTCAAAACCCAAGGAAGATGAAATGTTCAGTACTTCTGAGGGCAGCATCTTAGGTCATTAATGTGAGACAGAGAGGTGTGCAACTTTCTTTGCAGGGGCATAAGTGAGGTCCAGGTAGTTTTTGTTTCTTGTCCAAATTATGCTGTAATGTGACAGTTAGTAACTTCTATATTTATTCATTAGTCTAGAGCATTCATGCTGCTTATCTCTATTTTGCAGAAGGTAGGAGACTATTACTGTTTACCAACTTACATATTCTAAATATGAATTTTCTTACTGCAGAAGTTGAACATGTGCATTGAATCAAGGTTTTAAAATCATGACTCAATATTCTTGAGGTTTTGAGATTTTTCTTTTTTTAGTAACAGTTTTCTGAAGGGTTATAAAACAGTAATAAAATAATTTTATTTAAATGACTTATATAAGAAGACAACGAACAGGCGCATAGATCCGGTCTGGTGTAACTAAAGTATTTCACAGTCAGTTTCAGATTCCCCTTTGCATTACACCATAATTCCTACATAGAAGAAGTTTTTGGGAAGTAATGATAATTCAGAAGTGAAACATAACATTCCCTGGCTAATTATATTTTTTTACTGTGATGTGCTGTGGCTCGTTGTTAGGCAGGACTGGAAAAATGTTTGTTTTGCTTTTATTTTCAAACTAAAGTTCACAAAACTGGAAGACAATCTGATAGTGTAACTTAAAGGGAAAAAAAAAAGAGTTAATACTCTCTTATGTTTCATCTTCTGGAGTTTTTCCCAGTTAAAGTAGTGATTGTTCCAATTTTATCATACTCTGAGCTAATAATTTTTTCATGGATAAATATTCCCTAGTTTTCATAAGCAGACTACTTGGTTTGGAATCACTGATTATTAGTTTACCCATGTTTTTAAGTCAGAAATGTTAGTAAAATAAGCAGCCAGTAACAAAGTCTAAATGAAATATAGTGTCCAATTTTAGAAAAATACCCCCTGTCTGAGAAGATATCAAGTTTATTTCCAGATTCAAATTACCTTAAAATCCTTGGACAGATGACTTAATACTTTTTTTTTTTTTTAATATTACAGCTAAAAATAAAAAAAGTAAGATTGGCATATTTTACAGTCTTCCTTAGTGCCATTATCTCGTAATATGAATACTGGAACATTTTGTGTTACAGGTTTCTTTTCAAAGTAAAAGGAACATTTCTGTCCATTAACAGTATTGGAGGATTTTTTAAAAGTTGTGTAATATTCCTTAAAAAAATCAGTACATCTTGTTGCTACAGCAAATACATATATACTCTAAGGCCTTCCAAAACAAATACCTGGCATTGCATGATGATTCAAAGAAACCCCACTCTTGGAAAGAATAAACGAAAAAGTAACTTAGAAGAAGTCAGCAGCGTTGTATTTTTGTAGTGCTGTGTTCATCTGCATGATTCCACATTGTCATTGTTGATCAGATAAATTGGTATCTGCCCATATTAAACTATTAGGGAGTGTATAAAGAGGGCAGTGAGGATGGTGGAGGGCCTTGAGAGGAAGCCATGTGAGGAGCGGCTGAGGTCACTTGGTCTGTTCAGCCTGGAAAAGAGGAGACTGAGGGGGACCTCATTGCACTCTGCAACTTCCTCATGAGGGGAAGAGGAGGGGCAGGCACTGATCTCTTCCCTGTGGTGACCAAGTGACAGGACCCAAGGGAATGGCCTGAAGTTGTGTCAGGGGAGATTTAGGTTGGGTATTGCTAAAAGGTTCTTGACTCAGAAGATGGTTGAGCACTGGAACAGGTTCCCCAGGGCACCAGCCTGACAGAGTTCCAACATTTGAACAAAGGTTCTTTGGCGCATGGTGTGACTCTTGAGGATGGTCCAGTGCAGAGCCAGGAGCTGGACTCAGTGATCCTCGTGGTTCCCTTCCACCTCAGCATGTTCTATGATTCTATGATTCTCTTCCTGGCATCCAGTTCTGTTCTACCATTTTGTTGAGGCAGTCTGTAGCTATTTCAGTAGGAATGATTTATGCTTCATTCTGGCTACTTGGGTTATATGAATCAATTTTATTCAGGGATGAATAGACACTATTGATTTTAAAGGGCTTTGTATCTTCTCAGCACTTTTAAAGTCTCTTGTTTGGATGCCCTAGGTTTAGGCACCTGAGTTTAAAATTAGTGTTCTATATACATTTGCAGAAAGGGCCTGTTAGTATTGGTTTTTAGTTAATTAATATTTATTTATTGTTTTTTCATTGATTGGTTTTTAGTTAATCAAGTTGTAGTTGCTGAGCTGTTTTATCCAGGCAAAACAGGCAAAGTGATTCTCATCACTACAGAATAACTGCAGCACAGGGTCCCAGGAAACTCCTGTGCTCTTACCAAAAGGCTACATTTTGTCAAAATTTCTCTCAGGAAAAATGAAATCTCTCTTAAGAGTAACTCTGAGTTTGAGTTTTTTAGCATTGTAACATGATCCAGACTTCACAATCAGTTTCAGATTCTCCTTTGTATTATGCCATAATTCCTACATAGTAGAAGTTTTTGGTGTGTAATGATAATTCAAAAGTGATACATAAAATTCCACGGCTAATATATATTTTGATGTGTTGTAGCTCGTGGATAGGCAGGACTGGAAAATATTTGTTTTGCTTTTATTTATAAAGAAGGTACTGCATCATACACAGTAATTTATTCTATTAAATTATATAAGCCTTTTGTGTAAGACTTGATTAACAAAGGCAGTTTAGGGTAGAGCTGGGATTAGATTTCAGGAGTCAACTTAGTTTGTAGGTCAGTCTGTATCTGGTTGAGAGCAAAAATTAATCAGCATGTTATCTGGAGATACAGAGACGTGATTTTACTTTTTCCAAGCTGAGGTGTGATTCCTGACTTGTGCTAACTATGCTTGTCTAAATTTGATTAACACATCTATGGCTTAAATCTTAAAAACAGCAGTTCTAGCTGGGGTCATATTTATGAGAGTATCACAGTAAACCTAAATTAAGTAAACTCTTCAAAAAAAAAAATGTTGGGCCAGAAACTTCAGCCAATAAGTATTTGTACAAAAAAATGTGAGTGTATTTATCCCAGACTGTAGCAATTGTGGTGAATGGTATTTGTACTGAATATGACCCAAGCATCACTATAAATTTCTGACTGAATGTCTTCAAATTCTTTGAAACGTGGTCTTGCTAAAATCCCATGGTTAAAATTCTGTCATGTTCCTCTGTCATAGTCTTCAAGAGAAATAAAGCTGACAAGTTAAGCTTAACTTCATAGTTTTCCCTCCAAATATTTGTGATTTTCAAAAGTCTGTGTGCTGAGTCTTTTATGACTGTTGTGACCTGGACAGGCCTGGCATTATTCAATTTTTTGGTTCATAGCAGTTACCAAGCAGTGACCAGAAATGTTAAGCTAAGTGTTTACTAAGCATTCTTTAAGTCTTGGTCATTTGCAAGAAGGCAGCAATAGCAAATGCCTGTGATGCAGACACTATTGCAGTATTTCCAAGGTAAATCCAAGTAAACAGAATAAAAATACTAGGTAAAAAGCACTCCTGTTAAGAATCTGTTCCAATAGTCCTGCAATTTCAAACACATTCTGTTAGCATTCTTAATATACTGGTATGATAAAAACAATTTTTTGTGACAACAATAGCCTTCTAGTACTTGGCTACTGTTCTGAATCACAGTACTTGTTATAATTTACATTCAACTAAATATATTTACTTAAGTACTTTGCTATATATTTAAAGAAATGTATTTGTTATTTATTTAAAGAAATGTTCCATAGTTCTTTGTCTATGAGGTTGAAAAACAGAATAATTTGTCTGCTTAAAATAACTATTTTAAATTTATGTCTGTGAGATAGCCACAAAAAAGATTGATTTGTTTAAAATTATGGTTTCTACGACATGTTTGAGTGTTGAATGTGTGTATCAGTTTCAATTTTGATAGCCTAAATGAGAGTAATTCTTCCATGATTTCAGTATTTTTTGTTTCATTTATTTTATGTAGTTGTCTTTGGCCAGATAAGTCATGTGATATTGCTAATAGCTTCAAATGTAGAGAAGAAAATGTGCAAAGGGGCACTTATTAATTAACAATCACAAACTAGATGATTATGAGAAGATTCTACTCAGCTGCCTAAGTAAGACAAATGCAATGTATTAATACTGAAAAAGCTGCTGTCCCATTATATTGCAAGTCTGATGTAGACACAGAAGCAAGGAGTTTCATATTAAGACTATTTTATTCCTGGGTTATTATGGCTGTATAATGTAGTTAAAGAAGTCATAAGACTTTATGATTAATTTAATCTCAGTTTACAATTGTTTCACTTATGTTTCAACCAAGGAAGTAGGGATTGAGCCTGCTGTGGATATAATTTTTACTATGCTGTGTTACACTAAATATTGTAAGTGTAACTTTAAAAAGCCTTTGGCAGACTCTTATGAAGCTAGCTAATTTTAATATGTACTTCAAAATAGACTGAATTATTATTTCATATTATTATGTGAAATACATGTTTGTGTATATGTTTATGTCATCTCAGTTTATGTGTAGGAATTTTTGATCCGGTTACTACATTGCCATTACTGATACAAGTGGACCCTTTCAACTGAATAGTTATTGAATATTGAAATGTTCCAAAGATACTGTGTGAAATTGAATATGTAATTTTACATACTATCTTCACAGAAATGTTTCAACTGTTTTATATTTTGAGAAAATACTAAAATGTATAATCTCAGTATTGTATGAGCTTATAGCTTGACAAAGTTCATAAATTCTATTCAAGGCATATACAGTCTCTCTATTTTGCTGTATAGATGTAGATCTAAAAGATGGAAAGTGTTGTCCACGGCTGTACAGTCATCTCCTTTTAAATGTAACTTTCAGAAGTTTATTGAACTCCACATCAGTTACTCATGTAGGCTTAACTAAATGCAAGAATGCACTTAGAGTTTGGATTCTTAACAGCTGACAAAACTCATGAACAGAGCAGATAAACGAATAAGGAGGGATATAAGAAGTAAAAAAAATATAAAATTAAGAATCTGTTATAACCAATCTGTGTAACTTAGGGAAAAAAACATAACAAAAAAAAAAACCAACCAAATGACAAACCACACACAAAAAAATAATCAACAGACAAAAAAATCGTAAACAACACAAACCCCTCACTTCTAAATCTTCAGGTAGATTTTTCCCCTAAGTTTCACTTAAAGGCCAAATTTCACCCCATCCTCCCACTACTAACAGATGAGCCACGGTAAGAACCAATATTAAACTAGACTAAGATAGCTCTCCTGTTTTCTATAAATCAAAGATGTTCACATAAACAATTACCAGTTTGTGGCAGACTGCCAAGTGTTTATTTCTTACTGTAACTACCAGTGATCATCCTGGGGATTGTCATGCTTTTCCCTCTTGGAATGCACATTGCAGACTAATTGTGGTAACAGCTTATTCACAGCTTGTTAAGTCATATTTGATTCAGGGAAATATTTGGGTAAAACAGGGTGTCTCCAACGTGCATTTAATGAACACAGCAGACAACCAGTCTTCAGTACTATGGTAATAGTCTTATTCATCTTGATTTGGGAAAATTACTTTGGTTAAATGTTGTCTGTGGTTGAACACTCATTAAAACCATTCAAATGCTACATCAAATCGTAGAGAGGCTTAAGTTGGAAGGGACCTTAGAAATCATCTAGTTCCAGTCCCCTTGCCATGGACAGGAGCACCTTTCACCAGACCAGGTTGCTCAAAGCTTCATCCAGCCTAACCTTGGCCATTTCCAGGAAATGGGGCATCCACAACTTCTTTAGAGAACCTGTTCCAGTGCCTCAGCACCCCAACAGTTAAGAATTTCTTCCATGTATGTAATGTAAATCTATTCTCAGTTTTAAGCCATTCCCCTTGTCTTGTCACTGTATGCCATTATAAATAGTTCCTCTCCATCTTTCTTGTAGGCTTCCTTCAAGTAGTGGAAGGTCGCAGTTAGATCACCCCAAAGACTTCTCCAGGGTGAACAATCCCAATTCTCTTAGCCTTTCCTCATAAGCAAGGTACTCCATCTCTCTAATGATCTTGGTGGCCCTTGACTCAGTGAAAAGTTTGAGAAAATAATTTATTTCTATCTTCCTTGTCTTTAATAGCTTTAGGATTTTTCTATTCTCCCTTTCACCATTACAGATACATTGATTTTTGTGAGACTTTGGTAATAGTATTGCAAATGAGTGGAACTACCTAAATTCTTTCCTCTGTGGTAGTAATGAGCATTATGATACAAATGTTCTATCTGATACCTCAATTAGTATTTAGATTGGACTCATAAAATTTCTTAAGTAGCCATCATCTGTCTATCAGGTCAAAAATGTAACATACACATGAGGTTAGCACAGCTAATATTGTGATTGACAAAATGATTCCTTTCTGATCAGCTGCTGCCTAAGAGGTTAGCGTCCTTTGGGTTCAGGATTCTCGTGGGATCCATTCTTGTCCCTTCTAGCTACAAGGCAAAGTGAATCTCAAAATCTTAGCTTGTGCCTCTTTACTCATAACCCATTTTAAGTAGCTGTATGCATGCTCCGACCTTTTGTAGAAACTTTGTTGGAAAACTCTTGTTAGAAGCAAAAAACTTATGATCAAACACAAACGTACTTTAATCTAACCACAAACATAAGCTAACAAATAAGAAGGAAAGTATCAATCAGCTCTTTATTTCTCATACTATTAGAGCAATATTCAAACAGGTTTGCATTTTTAAAATGAGTAATCTTTCTTTTATCTATGCCAACAAGATAATATTTGACCTACAGCTTCCTCTGTGTTTTTGCTTGTTACTGGCAAACAATTCTATATGCAATGTCCTCCCTGAAAAACCATTTGGAAGTTGATTTTTTTGCATAGAAAGCATTGCTAAACATTTTATCAAGATGTCTAGTGTTTTTAGTAACTGAAAGTGTACTCTTTTCAAATGATGCCTGAGAACCTGGTTTGATATAATTAGTCATTTGTGTTTAAATATTTTATTGTGATGCTATTAATCATGATCTTCTTCACTGTTTCTTTTCAAAGGAGCCACAGCACTTCTCAGGGTCAAGCATGTGTAAGTGGTGATGGTTGCTAATAGCTCCGTGCAAAAGGCACTAGCAGTGGCATGACAGAAGTAGAAATTCAGAGCTTTCTCCTGCATCATCTTCAAATCCAAAACAGCACTGAATTAAAAAATCAGGGACAGATGTTGGTCAGAATGTTTAGATCACCATAAAAGCAGGGTATATGTACATCTTCTCTTGAATTGACAGCATCCTTTATTTTGGGGAGATTTTTGCTTCGTTTATATAGAAAAGCATTGTTTCAGACCAGCTATCCAAATTAGAACAGTCCAGGGCATGACTGTTCATTGATTTCCTATTTGATTAAGAGTGAACAAAAAATACAGAACCCTTTATTTAAAAATAGGCTCTTTGAAATCCTATTGAAGAGGATCAAGAAACGGGAAGCATTAGGAATATAACGGTGGTCCCCTGATCTGCCTCATTAGTTCAATGGTATTTCAAAAGTGCAGTTTTTAACAATATTGTTCCCACACGTTTTTGGAATTCTAATCAAAAGGTAAATCGATCAGCAGTAATATCTTGGATGTAAAGCCTGCAGTTTGAATAGCTAGCCAGAAATTGCCCATACTTTCCTTGATATATCTTTAAAACAATTGCTGTATGATGGGGTAACAATCATTGCAAGGATAAGAGAACATAAAAATATATTTTTTTCAGACTCATAACAATAAAACACAGTTGGACTTGTACTTTTTGGAAATAAAACTGATTTAATGTGAAAACAACTTAGAGTGACTTAATTTTGGGTATTTTTGCTTAAGAAATCAAGTTACTAATTGCACTTGGAAAATTATTAAGGCTTTCATCATTAAAGCATCACAGAAAAAAGTATTTTCTACCTACTAGAATTTACTTTGTATAATTGAAAGTTGGATTAATATACAATCATTGAAAAAAATTTATGATGTAAATAAAAAATATTGATAGTTTTGAAGAACATATACAACTTCTCAGTTGCATTGTAACAGGTATAACTAGAAGCATGCAAGAAGTCAGGTTATAAAGTACTGGTTTTAATTAGATACCTTGTATTTTATGAAAAAATGGTTGATCGATTTTTAACATTTTTTAAAATTTAATTAGTCCAATGCAAGAATAAGAATGCATGTGAAAGCAGATTTTGTAGCCTAATTTTACAAAATGCCCTTCTTAGAAAGTATAAGTAATGGAAATATTATTATGAGATGCTGTTAAAAATGACATAGTATAGCATAATTTCCCTTAATACTAAAGAATTATATTAAATAAAACTTTCAATCTTTTCACTTACAGGTCTTTCAAAGAGGCACTTTGTTTGACTTTGAAATGTGCTTTACAGTAGAGTCAGCTCTCTGCTGATATTAGGGGATTTAAACATGAATAAAGATCAGTAAGCACAAATTATGAGTGAATCCTGAATTAAAATACAGCAAGTATTGTGGTCACCATCCTAGCATGAGTGGGTTATGTTTGCAGTTTTTTGGTCAGAAAATATCATATTACAGCCATCCTGAGATCTACCTCAATATTCAATATTTCCATTCCATCCCATTTAATTCAATTTATTTTTCCTGTTCCTTTCTTATAGACCTCTTTCTTTCCCTTCCCGTTTTCTATTTCTCTCAGAATTGTCATGCAGTTTATACTTGAAAAACTAACTGTCTGGTTTAAATCTTAGGAAGGTAGGGAAATAAAGGAATAATCAATCGGTCAATCAAACAAACAAACAAAATGCCCAAGTCACCACCAAAGACCCACAAATGGAAAAAAACAAAAAAAAAAAAAACCAAAACAAAAAAAAAAACAAAAAAAAACCAACCCAAAAAAACCAAACCAACAAAACACAGAAACTAGTTTGTGTGGTACCTGATTCTGCTTGGGACAGAAGACTAGGCTTTGCTTGCTCTTTATTAAACTTGGTTCATTTCTAGATATATGGCCCTGTAGTGCTTCTAACCACAGTTTTGCAGGATTGTTAGTACAAGAGTTAAAATATATTTTATTATGCATTGATAAAAAGATTTATAATCCTGCTCTTTGTCATGCCATTTAGAATACCTGTCATGTCAAAAAAATAGTAAAAAGATATGTTGAAAAGCTACATGTTTGGTTTTTTTTTTATATTAGCTGCTGAAAATGACATGCATCCACTTTTGTATGTAGTAGGATGCATACTACTGTATTCCAACTCTTTCTTAGGAAGATATACAAGAGATCATTATCTTTCTTAAATATATATGGATAGATTTACCTGTTTAGGATCATGTGGAAAAAAAAAAAATAAAAGCAGGAAGAGATTTTCTCTGTTACGAGAACTTTGAAGCTTCACGTGCAACTGAGTAGGATGCTGCAGTCCTTAGCTTTAGATACAAGCAGTACTTTTAAAACTATTGCTTGGATGTGATGTGCTATTGTAACTATGTGTATTATTGGGCCTTAAAAACTTATTCAAGTTCTTGATCCCTATTGAGCAAGGCATTGTAGGAGTACAATGAAGGGACGGTTTGTTTCCTAAAGAGCCAAGAATGTTGTGTCTTTGAAGAGGTTTTAGTAATAATAGAAAAAAACAACTTCAAATACCCTCCAATATAACTGAATACTATTCAGCGGCTGTAGTGTCATCTACATTACAGTAGTGTTCTTTACACCACAGGTGATTTTTCTGGGGTAAGTCAAAACAATGATGTAAATCTCTCAAATGATATCCATTGTTAGTCAGGATAACCTTACTGTACTGTCTCTATCTGGACATGTTTTTACCACAACTGCTGTGATAAAAAGCATTTTGTTATTACGACTTTTTATGATGCTTTCAGCTTTTTCTCCTTTGAAAGGTTCCTCACCTTACCATTAGCTTGGTCTGACCATGAAGAAGAAAATTACATAAATACACTAACTAGTTTGATTAGAGGACAACTTTCTGGCAATGGTATGGATGACTCAGATCGTGTTTCCTTGCTGTCAACCCCTTCCCCTGTTTTCACATAGTGGTTGAGGGACTACATAAAAGGCTGCGGTTGCTGTGCTGTCAGAGATGGTAGGAGCCCTATCTCTGTGCCTCACCTTGCAGGTTTGCTTTCACATTTACTTTTTGACTTGCTTTTTCTTTAGTTCTTCTGTTCTAAGGAGGCCTATTCACTCTTCTTCCTGAAACATTGGCCAAGTTCTGATGGCTCAGTCTTTTTTCCTGCTTAAGGGAGGGAGACTTTTTGTGATGCAGATGACAATGTAAACACAGCTCTCCTTGCTGAACCAGGCATTGAAAACTGGAAAAGCAGTTTCCCTTTTTCTCCAAAGATATAATCTACTATTAGAGAATATAACACTTTCCAAGCTGTGCAGGAAAAAAAATATGTACCTTTTTCTCCATAGCATGGGAGACATGAGTTATGCCTCTATCCTCGTTATGTTCTCCTCCGACTTTCAAACAGCATAAAAGGGGCTATGTAAATGAAAAAATAACTTAATAAGAGAGAAGTATTCCTTCCTCCATCTTAAGCTCTTAGAGAAAAATCCTTGTCTTCAAAACTGCTGGTGTATGCTTTTTTGAACTGATACAATGTGCCAACTTAATGGAACGAGTGGTAATGCTTATGATACAAATAGAATGGTGATTTTTTCAAATAGCATTACCTAAGCCTAGTCAAGGTAGCAAGGCTCATGGCTCATGGCCGAAGGAGGGAAATTGCTTCCTTGGAGTACCAGTGCTTCTTGCATGTACTACTAAAGAGAAGGGAGCATTTTAATGTTCCAAAAGAATTATAGTCATCTTCTTGGCAAATTTAAGGAAGCAGACTATGTGTCATAAACTCTGTACCTTTTTCCCAATTAACAAAACACCTGTGGTCACTCATGGGTTATGTCTGCTTTATTGCAGAACTGCACAGCATTGAAGTTTGGAGACTTTTTTTCCTCTGAAAATTGAAACAATTAAAAGAATTCCTAATTTTCCAACTGTTGCCTATTAACAGTGTTTCTAAATCTCACCTATGGTCCAGGTTAGCCAGTGATTGGGTGGCTCCTATTTCTACCTCTTTCCTTTTGAAGTTTGCAGTATAAGCAATCCTTCATTAATTTCTGTCTAAGGCTAAGGAAAGAGAATGGGTTTTGGTTTTCCTATTAACGGACCTAATGTTTTTTTATTATCTCTATGTTGAGTTTGACATGCCATCATTGGAAATACTTATATCATGTTAAGATGTACTTCAGTTAATATGCAAGAAACCAGGATATAATATGCTGATTGCTAGTGGAAGATACTGATAATTATGTAAAAAAAAAAGGTTGTGTACCTTCAAAAAACCCAAACTACCTAACTATAGTTAATGCTTCAATACATGCATTGTGTTAACCCTCACCCATGTCCTGGATTTTTTTTCCCCTAACTTTGAAGAATTCAAACTATTTCTTATCTCTGATAAGAAAATTCTCCTTTTTCTTCAAGGAGAATTTTGGTCACTTCTGTATCCTTTTCAAGGTTTTCTTGTTACTGGGGATACAGGAATTTCAGGTGATTTTTTCAAAGAGCATTAAATAAGGCTAGTCAAGGCAGCAAGGCTCATGGCTTGCAGCTCAAGGGAGGAAATTGCTTCATTAGAGCACCAGAGCTTCTTGCATGTACTACTAAAGAGAAGGGAGCATACTGAGAGCTATCTCAACCATGCATTGACAAGCCCAGTTTTGCAAGTTTACCAGAAAAATCTTCTTTTTAAGGAGTAGCCCTTTGCCAGCCACCAAAGAAAGGGTTACCATCATCCTCACAAGCTGCTTCAAGGCAAGACACCAGCATACTGTTCTGCTCAGGGTCTACAGGATAAAGCATCACAAACCAGCTAGGAGCAAATACATTTTCAGACATTTTCAAGCCTTACTAACTGCTAAAATGGTATTTCAGATATTATTCATATTTGCTCAGATGCCATTAGGTTCTGTGTGAAAAATCACTTCTGTAACACAGCTGCCTGTTTTACTTGTTTAAATGATGACTGGCAGGTTTTAGAAACTGGGTTCAGAGAATCATGGAAACAAATTGCATACCTTGCTCACTGGGCATTCAGCCTGTAAATTATGTGAGGTAGGTACTCTTTTTAAAATCAATACCAAAAAGTATACACAATTTGATTAAATAGTATTGTATATTCATTAAAGCTGTTTTTTGTAGCTGAAAGCCTTCCTGCTGGAGCTCACAACAAAAATGTTTGTTGGAATCCTAAACACTATTGTTTTCCCACTTTTAATTAATGGGATAAATTATTATTGTTGTGATGCAGTGCTTATTTCATAGTAGCGAAGTTTTTCTAGTTCAACTAGTAGTAGTGTTTCTAGTAGTTCAACTAGTTCTAGTTCAACTAGTAGTAGTTTTCTAGTTCAACTAAATTACTAATGGTCTGACAGCATACTTGTTCCTCCTTTTTTGCTTCTTGTTTAAGAAGTTAGTCCCTCAGTCTTTCAGCCAGGTAGTGAAGTCCATATTATATGATTTAAATGACCAGTCACTAAACACAAGTGTCTCATAAATCATCTGTGAAACCAATTCAGCAAACACTCTGTAGGTTGGAATTTGTTTTTTCTTAAACTATCTGGGAAATCTTTGGTAATGGCATATGTATTGGTGGACTGGACAAGCAGTTTTTGGTCATCAGACAGCATTATAACATAAATAACTGAATGAGTGTTAACTGGGATTCATCAAACAACAAGAAATTCTTAGTGAATGTTATAATTCATTTACCTCTTATATTTAATAGAAAATACAAATATAGCAGTAATTCATATGCACTGCCATCAGCCCTGCCAGTTCTTAACTAAAAACAAAACCATTTTAAGTCAGTGTCTGAAGCAGTAAGATATATTCACTTACAAACCTGTGTTTTGCTCATGAAACAGAAAAGCAAAAGCACTTCTAGCCCAGTGGCTGTCTGGGTGACATTTCCACCCATACAGCTACTGAAGTGTTTTCTTCACTATTCACTAGCTGCAGATATGGCTCCCCCTTGTTGTGGTGGTTATAAAAATATTTTGGTGCTGGTGCTTATAGCAGGATACAGGTTATCAGAGATGTTGTTTATACATGTGAAAAAAAAGCAGTGTGGGAGCTATGCCTCAGATTTTACCTGCTGTTAAAACTGAATGCAGCCATTAGACAGGTGTTTATATACTGTACCTTTTGCTGGAGTTTTGGGGAGATAATAACCAATATATGTAATTACATTGCCATTCTGACCATGCATTTTTCAATCTTATCAACATATTTCAATCTTAACAACATCTCCTCTCCCCTTAGTCTTTTTAGTCATAATAATCTCTTAATTTCTTTTTTAACCATTTGGCTTCACTTTTACCCATGCACTCTATGACTTTTCTTCATATTTTTTCCTTGTTTGTAGCATCAGTGACCCTTATCTTTTCTAAAGATCATAGACAGTGTTTGCAGCTATTTCAGGAGCTCTGCTCTGTCCAGTGTTAATGCTGTCCTGTTCATTTGCAGGTCTTTTTATATGGTTTTTAGCTTCTTCTAAAACGGAAATTTCTTAGATAATTCTGTATTTCTTTAACTATTTTTCAGAATTGCATTGCATTAGCCAAACCCTCACATCCTAATCTTTCTGTCTTTGGAGGGCAGTTTATGACCTGGCTCCATATTACTCTTCCATTTGGCCAGCTATATCTTGTGAAACATTCAATTTACACAATAAACCTTATACTTATCAGTACAAGAAATAAGACATACTCCTTAAGACATACACCTTCCATAGCTTTGACCTTGGTCTCTTTTTTCTAGCTAATCAGTTGACTTCCAAGGAGCATTGTGCGTTCTTCCTACTTGAAGTTATTTGGAGGAGCTATCCCCGTATTACAAAACTTATGTTAAAAACTTAGAGCAGATCTACACTACTCTTCCCTCTTTGTAAAGGTTTTGCCCTGCAGCTGAAATTGTTAGTGCTTTTTATCGTGACAGTTTAATGGCAGCTTTTGGTACTATTTGTACATATTCTTGAAGCTCCAATTAAAATATTATGGGCCTAAAATCAGATGTAATTCAGTAGTATTAAATCATTCTAACCACTTGAGACACAGAGGTCTGAACTGAGTGTTTTGTAAGTCTCTGTTGGGTCTAACTGTTGCACCTTTGTAATTTTATTTAAATTGATGTTGTTATCAAAAACTTCAGTTTAAAATTATGAGAAAGTATGCTTGCTGTTTGTACAGTTTCATACACATCTTAAAATCAGCGTAGAAGGTATCCTCTGCTTTGGAAAGAAGAGGTTGGTTGAGTTTTTTTTAATGTGAATACTAACCTGATTACATTTAGACTGCAATTGTAGATATGGTTCCCAGTTGGCAAGGAAGAGTGTAAGATTTGCTGGTTTGTTTGTGAGTGTGTGTATGCAGGGTGTGCTCACTGTTGGCTAACACCTTTGCTGACAGCCGCGATAAGCTGCGGGGCTGGCGAGAGAGGTCACCCTGCAGAGGCTGAGAGGATGAAAGGTCGTTTCATGAAATGCAAACTGAGAAGCTATAACATAAACAAAACTGCTCTCAAAGAAGTACTGTTTCCTGCCTACATATACACAACTTTATACTTTTAGGCTGTAGTCCACACTTTATGCAATAAATAATCACTCCGTTTCCATCTGAACATGAACAGCAGAGAGGGACTTGTGTCCTGGTCTCCCCAAGATCCATTCTGCCCAATAATTAGGTCACCTCTGGGTCATCTTTTATATTTGTTAAATGGAAAGTGAATTGTGGCTTAGGAGGTCTGATAAAAGCTGTGAGATTTTCATTATTGAGTATTTAATAGTTTTCTGCTGTGGCATATTCAGTATCTCTCCTTATGACTGGTGTTAGGAAGTACCTGCTGCATTGAGAATGTAGTGAAAACCAACTACAGTGATCCTAAATAGCAAAAAAAAAAAAAGTAAATGTTTCAAGCAAAGTTCATGGAATGCTGTCATTTTTAGATTCTGAATAAGAAAAGCAGCATTTCAAGTCTCTACTATTGAGGAAAGAATCAGTGTGATTTCAGACATTGACATGGTTAAAATAGTGGTAAAGTGGTAAGCCCTAGAAGTTTCTATGATGTTGGCAATTGTTTCTGACTCTAAAAAGTAAACAGTTTATTTCAGCTCTATACAAGAATTACTAATGAATTAAATCTGTTTGAATTCAACTAAATCAATGTTTCACTTTTTTCCCCTGGTCTGTAAAATAAATTCTTTATTCTTGATGAGTATTTCACTGAAAGATCTGGTAGAAAAACTGGAACCTTTGTTAAAATTGGTCACGATCTCTGAAAATCAGCGTTTCTATCCTTCTCTCTCATCTCTCCAATATTCCTGCTGTCTTCTTCTAATCACAAGTCTCAGACTGCACAGCTATTCTGTAAATAGTCATCCCTTTTTTGTTCCTCTTATCTTCGGTGTTTTCCTGGCTTCCAAAAGACCACAATAACTCCAAGCATCCTTCATCTCTCACCTCTGCTTCTGTTTCTTTTGTGAATCCATCACTTCCTGTGTTACTTGAGTCTTTTCATTTCTGTGCACTTACTTCTTGTCTGTAATCCAGCATGATTTTGGATTTCTTATGGGTTCCCAGTACTACATCTTCCTTTCTCCCATTCTCCTATAATCTCAGCTCCTGGATGATTTTACCAAACCCACAGCTTTTAATTTCCACTCTGTCCTTAATGCCAGCTTTAATTGCTGATAAGTCCATTTTTTTTTTTTTTTTTGGCCACCTTCCTGGTCTGTCCCATGCTGCCCCATAAAAATCTACAAATCCACTATGGCTGTTGCTGTCCCTGAAGTTCATGTCCATGTGGTGTGTGCAGCAAGTTCAGCACTGGCTAATCCATGTGTGGACTGAAACTTGCATTTATAGCAATTGGGAATGCTTTGTTTTTCCTTGCCTTCTGCTCTTTCCTGCTGTGTTTTTGCCTGATCTTTTTATGCCACACATGCACAGTGTCAAATATAATGGGGCCTTAATTTAGGCATCTACACGTTACTGTAATTAATTAATAACTCCATCCTTTGTTAATTTTGACAACTGCTAAGAGGCTGAAGGGCAATTGTACTGCTAACCATCTGTACAAATGCAAAAATGAAAAAGACTGAAGATTGTCCATGGAAGGCAGGTTCTGCAGGCTGATGCATTGGCACATAGTGAACTGGTCTGCAGTATTCAGACATTCATTTTTCCCTAAGAGACATAGCTTCTATTTTAGGGACAAGAAAAATAGTACTTTTATTATGATAAGAAGTACCAGTAACCTTCAAAAGCATGCTTGTGTTAACCAACTAAAGGATATTGAAGCAGGAGAGCCAACTCAGTGTTCAGGGCAGTAAAGTGGGAGAGCTCTTTCTGTACTGAATAAGAAAGAGAGGAGAACATGTCTGTGCCTTTGACTTCAGTAACAGGCTTCCTTACTCAATACCTATATGTTTGTATTTATGAGCTTTCTGAGTTCCTTCTGAGTCACCCATGTGATGAGTTTTCTTACTAAAACATAATAGAACAATGGAAATTCCCTCCTTCCCTTTAAATAAACATTCAGTTAGATTAATCAATTTGAATTTGAACTTTATTTGTACCTTAACAATGTATTTCCTGTTTGTTACACCACATAAAAGAAACCGTACTCCATCTTATGTTGGTTTATGTGCTTACTTATCCATCAGTGATTTTTGAGCTCTTCAAATAACTCAGGAAAAGTTTTCAATTTTTTCTAATTTTTCATAATAACCCGGTTCCAATGGCTTGATTGAGTAGACCAGAAATTAATTCATTCTTCTCCTTCAGAGAAATACTTAGATATAGACACTGGTTGGGATGATATACAAAGACTGCCATGCTTACAATGTTACTTCATTGTCTCTTTGTACTTTACTCTCTGTCTGTTCTGCATCTGTTAATGTATTTTACTAGTCTTGTCCTTGCCTGGTAACCTCCAGGCAGGCAGAAATTGCTAATTTGTTCAGTATTTGCACAGGACCAGCACAAGAGTTTTCTATTCTATGACTCCGGGATTCTGACAATAAAATGACAACAGAATTGCATGGAATCTTAGTTACAAAATATAAACCAAATTTGGTTGTTTTATGTGAATAACTTATACCAGAAATCATGACAGAAATTAAATTTAGAATTTAGCATTTTAGAATTTAGAGATTTATATGCAAAACAAAAAATTGAAACCTTTCACGTCAAAAAGGTAGAAAGTTCTCCTTTTTAGCATGTGAGATAAAAGACCTGTGGAACTGGACTTGCATCTCAAAACCTATGAGGAAGGTTCTGCAGAGCTTAAATATAAATAATAACTTTAGAAAATGCTTTATTTGTATATTTAGGCTTTGATTTCATTATGACTGGATTTGAGAGTGAACAAAAGCTTCAAATTCATTTAGCAGCTAAAATAAGAATGTGTAGAAATACACAAACTTTTTTTTTTTACAAAGGGAAGACTTTAGAATAGAGTAAATAACTCAGTCACAGTGAAAAATAAGCCACATTCTGTCAGAGATGAGGATTATCACATAGATGATTAAATGATCTTTACATTTCCTTGTATGGTAAGAATAATTTAATTGTGCTTGCCTTGGCTTGAATTAGTTAAAGGGACCATTCCTTTGGCACATTTATCA
>NC_050482.2:25744478-25816978 GCF_012460135.2 Molothrus ater | reverse complement strand
AATCTGTCTTCATGCCATTTATGTGAATAGATAACACAATATATTCTTTAACTTATTGTTTTTACATCACTGAATCACAATGGATTTCTATGAGAAGCTTTTCATTGCAAAACTTAATTCTACTTTTACTCAGTGGCCTTCATGAACAGTTTCCAAACTATTGCAAGGTCTGTCTATGCACTGTATTTTGTTGAACATCTAGCATGATGTGCTTTAATTTCTGATTGGAGTTTTTTCTGCTCTTTAATGGTTTCCTTAGTAAAATAGCAAAATAATCTGTTAGCAAGGTCTGTACCCCCTAATTGTTTCTGTATAATGCAATGAGCAAATATCTTACTCTGCTTTGTGATTTTTATGATTAGCTGTGCTAAGTGTCCTAAGGGCTCCTCTTATCCTTTCTTACCTTAAAGGCCCTACTACCTGAGGCTTAATAGACAAACTTCAGTTTGAAAGAGAAGAGGGTTTTTTGGCAATATAAGAGAAGAATGGCCCAAAATATCAAATAGTTTTTACACATAGACCAATGATCAGAAAAGTGCTGTGAGGGCTAACTGTAACTTCCAACAGTTGCTGTGATGTGAATGAGATGTGAAAGATTCCTCAAGGCAGAAAGGGCTTTTTTTTATTTCTCCTTTCCCAAGGATGGCCACTAATTGCTTCATCTCCACCTTCTACAGGTCGGAAATAATTGCATAATGATCACAAAATCATTTTTGTCCATATCTCTGTTGTTCTTCTCAATCAATGCCTCTCCTGCTTCTTAAGCTGGGCTCCAAAATTTTCTCAGAACCTCCGACAGTACCTTCTTTTCCCTTGTTTTTTTTTTTTTTTTCAAAATGTGCAGAGTGCATCAAGGATACAGTTTCAGTCTGTACTCCCTGTACTGTGCCAGGATATTGTGTCTCGTGTCAGTCAATTGGTGACTTCCTAGCTGGAAGCCACAGCCTTTGGTGCACTGCAAGTGCAAACCAGGGTTAAGTGCCTGGAGCTAGCCAAGCCCTTCAGAAATGTTCCTTAAAGCCAAAAAATAGTTTTCAAAGATGAAAACTGCTCTGAGAGGCCAAGTGTTGAATCTAAAATGCCCAGCAAGTCCGGGGATATCCTCAGTTCCTTCTCAGAGCAACCTGAGAATGGTAACCTGATTTATTGAGATACAGGCAGTCCTTTCAGTTGGTCTGAATTATTGTAATTTACCAACAAGTATCCAGTATTGGTACATGCAAAAAGAGTATGAAGAAACAACTCCTAACTCTGTATTTAAAATTTGTTTATGCATTTTGATTGTTAAAATCCAGTGAGAAATCTGTGGCCAAATGACTCAAAAAACTCCCAACAGAAAACCATTGGTAGAACCTGATAAATAAGATACAGAAAAGGCAGATAAAATGTAAAAAATCAAAGTAGAAAACTTCATTTAGTTTTTGAGTCAAGGGTGCTTTTCTTAAATGGTGTGGAAAGCAGAGCTATCCTCTTATATGATTTTTTTTCCTAAATAGTAAGGGACAAATGATAGAACTTGGCTAAACGTGTGGGAATTATGGGTTATATTACTTCATTTTTGCTACTTTATATTTAGTCATTTATCTTACTGTTTTAGCAGTTTGGACTTGAAAGGTAATTTGTTAGGAATTTTAAGCATTTTATGCATACTAAGCACTCTTAAAATTGGGAGTACTACTTTGATCAAAAACTCTGCAACTCTGCTTCAAGACTCACTTAGGAGCCAGCTGGAAGAACTAGGCATAGCCCTATTCAGGGCTATTAATATTTATCATTAATCTGATAGTAAGTTATTAAAGCCTAAATGTCCTATTAAAATCTAACCATCCTGTAAGTCTGTAACTTTTTTCTTGTTTTTTGCTTTGGTTGTGACATATTTTAAGAATGTAAGAATACTTTGGAAAGAAAACCAGAGAGAGTGTTCTATGTGTTTTGTTTATTGCAGTTTTGGAGAGAGGCAGCCATGGTTATTATAATGAAATTTGATGAAAATAGCTTTTGTTTTCTTTTTCTGAAAAAAATCTCTTAATATGTTTGATGATACTTTAAATGATTTGACATGCTTCAGTGTTTGTTCTATTAGGAAAAACAGAGGAAATAAAACTTCTAACAGAAAACAAAAGGAATTCATGAAGAATTAATTCAGAAGTTTTTGAATATAAATAGTCTTTTCATTTCACTCTACTTTCTTCTAACAGTTACTTTTGTATATGTCAGGGCAGACCCAAATAATATTCCAATCAGACTGTTTGCTGAACAACTCTATGATCCCAACTCTGTCTATTTATTCAGTTTGTTCATGTCTCCACATCCCATAACCATGATATTACACTCCAGTTAGTATTTCTTTATTACTTACAGTAATATGTTTCATTTTCTTGTTTCTTTTCCTTTTTTCTGTATCATGGGGTTAGAGTTGTTATCTAAAAACAAAGCTTTGATTTACTCCATAAATATCTGTTTGGCATATTCATTGGAAAATTGATGTAGCTGTGATTTTTCTCCCACACGATGTAGCTTCAAGCTCAGTCTATTAAGCTACTTTATTTCAGATAACTTCTTTGATATTGAGATCTTCCTGATCCTGCCATTGAAGCTGTTCAGCTGTTGTCACTGATGTGGCATTTCTGTTTGTAGGTCTGATGGAGGCTTAGTGCCCTCAAGTGATGCACTTTGTATTGATCTTCATTGTTTTCTTATTGACCCAGTACCCACAAATAGAAAGACTTCTGTATTCGCTTCTTCTCTATTTCTCACCCCTATTCTGAATTGAAGTTAAAGGTCTCCCTGATTGTCCTGGATATTTAGTCTAGGTGTGTCTCCACACATTTCTAGGTTTGTCTCTTTCATTTTATTTCCACATTGCCGAAGATCTATAGTATGTGTTAGAGCACCCCCTGCCTACTGATTCTTCTTTGACCACTGTGTGTTTCAAGATCTCATGGCAGAATAAATTGAAATGTGAGTTCTTGTGTTGAATGAACAGATTAAAAGAGCTGGTGCTGTTAGCTCTCACTTGCCATCTGAGACGAATTTCAGCTCGGTGAGTACTTCTTCCCTGTATTAAGTGGTAAAGTAAAAGCTGGCCACTGTGATCACTGTTTTGAGTTTCAACTGGACAGAGTAAGGAAAAGCTCCTTGCAGCAATCTTGGCTAGTGGATAGTAACCAACCAGCCCTGCTGTGATAGAAAAAAAAGGAGCATGCTGATACACGTCTCCCTTCCAGACTACTGCTCCAATCTCCATCAGCATTCCACTAATTTCTTAATACAATAGGCAAAATATGATTGCAAAAGGAAACTTGCAGAGCAGTAGAAATTTTTCAAATATATTGTGTTTCCATTACTCCCTAGTTTAGTCTCATTTTTTTTCCAAAGACCCTTGTTCATTTGTTAATTCAATCTCTCACTTGTGTGAAAAATGATTATTCAGGACTAAGTCACACTTACTAGTTACTGGTCCTGATACAGGAAATATGAGGAGACACAAGTCTCTATTATTGGGATTTCAGATTCAGCTATCATAATATTTTTTCTTTTTTTTTTTCATTATTAAACCTAACTGGAAGCATTTTTTTAGAAAAGTGGGCAGTATTTAGCAATTAGTAACAGTGAATTGAGAGTGGGATCCTTGCAGCATAAACTAAGCAGTCAGACATAAGAGAAAATGTGATTTTCCTAAATAAAAAGATGTGTTCTGACTATAAAATTGGACACCAGAAACTTGTATCTATTACATTGCCTAGCTGAACAGCTATAAAGTTTAACGTGTAATTTAAGTAAGTAAACTTGAATTTAGGATGCAGTTAAGAGGTTGAAGAGATTTGAAGGTCATGCCTTATTAGAATTGTCACACATATTTTTTAGTAACAACAGCACTCCTTGTTAGCCAGGTTTCTCACATAGATTTGTATTTATATGGAATTTTGAAGCTTGAAGTATTCCACTAAAGCTTTGTTTGTTATTCCACCTACAGTCACAGAGCCCTGAGTTGTGCATTGTGTGTCAAAACATATTCCATTCTTTCAGAGTTCTTGGGGAGGAAATACGATGTAATTCATTATGCCCTGAAGATAAACAGTACCTCTTGACCTTTTCAAGAAAAGTTGCAATATTTTCTTATTCCAGAATGTAATATTGTACCGAGCCGATATCAATGTGATAAGATAAATGTTTCCTTTTCTAATGTAAACCAGAGTGCACTACATTTATATAAAAATCTTGGGGGATACCCAAAGCCTCCAGATAAAAAGGGGCAGCTTGGCTATTGTAGGTCTGCATTTTTGAATTCTCAGTCTCAAAGCACAAAGGGCAAACTGTAGCTAGTCTTGAAGACGATGGCCATTTTTCAGAATGAACAGATTTTTGCATTGCCCTGTTTAAGATCCTCCTAAAGAATTTTCAAGCAAATTTTAAAAAGTATAGAATTTGTTACCATTAAAAAAGAAACCAAACAAAAGCCCATAAAAATAGAGATTACCTGTCTTTCTTCTCAGTACCAGGATCTTTTGAGATGTCCCAGTAGAAACCTGTGAGTCAGTGCTCCTCTATGTGTAGTTAAATTGCTTTTTACAATACTCAGTATTTCAGGAAATGAAAGACTAATGAGGAGTATTGTTTTATCTCATTTGTTTTTCTGCTGTTGTTCAGAGCACAGTTTTCTTTAGTGTCTATTCTTTATTTCTCCATTGCATTGCACATGGCATGTTTCTGGTTGATGAAGTCAGTTATGTGCAAATGTGGTCACCACTGAGGAGAGGGCTCTGAACATGGCACTTTCAGCTTCCTTTCTGCCTGTAAGACAAAACATATTGAAAGGCAAAAGCGTATTTGGCTTCATGGACTTAGCCCAAGTGTTAGAGTCCTTGTCTCTTTCCTGGCAAATCTCTCTTCCAATGGCCTCATTTATCTTTGTATGTTAAATGCTTTTGTATGCAGATCTACTTATTATGTGGCATGTAAAAACCCTCTGTTATTCATGTGTATTCTACTCACAGAAAAGAGTGGCTTTAACTGCAGCTACTATTTTATATAAAATGACATTTTATATTTTAAAATCAGTTGATATTGCTTCTGCTCTTACTGCGTTTGGGACTTCATAGATATTCTGAATGCTTACTACTGTAAGCAAAATAATACTGTTGCACTGCAAAGCAGTAACATATTTGAACCCCTTCAGGCTGAAAGTAAGACTATTCTAAACATACTAATCACAGCATATAAATTAGATTCAGCAGGGATTAAAATACAGGAGAAAAGAGAAGTTAAGAACAGGGGTAAGAAGAAATGAAATATCATTAAATCCATCTATTTTATTTATGTATCATGTTAATAACATTTTTTGACTTTTTGTTTATTATTTTTATTTATTTAAACCTAAGAAATAATCTTAAAATCTAAAGACAACATTTGGAAAGATTAAGGTCAGTATTAGGAAATTACCTGCAAAAAGTTTTGAGAGAAGACTTATAAGTTCTTGAGTGAAACAGAAACATGGGTGAAGATGAGACCATGGTGTTGGGCAATGTAAGGAAGCCCTTGGAGTCACCCAGGGAAGAAGACAGCCATAATAAAAAAAGGAAGGCTGACAGATCAGAAGAAAAAAATGTACACAAGGTTTTTTAGGGGGTCACATTGACTAGGACTTCAAGAATAAAGGATTTGATTTTGGTTTGAAAACAAATGGTCTGTTCACCAGGGAACTAAGTAGAATGTATGAACTAGATATTCTCTACACTGGAAAAGAACTATTTGTAAACTGATGAGGTTTAGAGGCAAAGAACTTAGATACTGTGTTAACAGATGTGCAGTCATGCATCTTACTTAGATACTGTTCTCTCTTTGTTCCCCACATTTAAGACAGTTCCATATATCTGCAGTAAAGACAATCCAAAGTTTCTTCCAGCTTAAATATAGTTTCTAGAATATATTTTTATATTTATGCATTCATTTATTTAAAGTTTATGCAGTCTGTATTCCACAGTAAAAGAGCACACTGAGGCAGAAATGGTATAAATGACTCAATGGTGTTTACCACTCAGTCTGCTGCTTATCTCCTTGCTCGTTGTTAGGGATAGTTATATGATCTGTATCAAATTCATTCTGCAGCTGTTAGTTCCTGCAAGCATATAACCAGGCAGGTAAGATTTCTAGAAGGCAGATGGCAACATCACTAAGACAACTGCTCTAATTGGCATAATCAGTACAAGAAATGAAGAGTAAAAGAGCATGAAAATAGAATTACTTTTGTACCCCTTAAAAGGAGGCAATGACGGGCTAGCATTTACTAGCTTCTGTAGCTGACTGTGCTGAACTTTCCCTGAACATAGAAAAAGTGCATTGTAATCTCCAAAACCATCCATCTGGCATCTTCCATTAACATTAAACAGAAAGGAAGGGGGGAAAAAAAAAAGTGGGGTTGTTGTTCAGAAACATTTATATCTGACTTGAGGATTCTACAGAAATGTTAGCCCTTGGTGGAAGGTGCCCCAGTCAAATTAACATCTCTGCACACTCCATTCTTGTGTCTCGTGGCAGAATGGAGGTTGTCTGTGCCTTGAATTTCAGTGTCACCTTGCTTTTCTTCTTCACTAGACTGAAGGGTTTAAAATCTGTTTGAAATCGGAATTCCTTTGGATATTGCTTGAAATTAGCTACAGTGTGAGTAGACATGAAAGATTGACAGCTGAACACATATAGTAATCAGCAAGGGCAGGATTTAATTGCAGCTAATTTTTACTTGTTGAACACCCATCCATATAAAGATATTTTATATTCAATTATATTTATAATGTTCTGGACAATCAACATATGGTAAAACTTAAAAGTATAAGCATTGAATTTAACACAGATTTGACTTGTCCCTTCTTGATTTGCTTGACAGGAGCTTTTATTCCTTTCTGTATAGGAAGCAGTTTCAGAAATGCAACTCTGGATACAGGACCAGATATTTTCCTATGTTTACTCCTACTAATTATTGGAATTTGAGGATGCATTAGAGGCTGTCATGTGAAATGTTGAGTTCTGCTTCCAAAACCTTATTTTTACTTGAGAAATTCAGGAAGCTTGCTGAAGCTGTATTACAGTGTGGATGAATAGATATGGCTTGTGACAGGTTAGATAGAACACAATAATTTATGACTGTATGAATGTACATTGCTAAATCCCCTTCTTTTCTCTCGAGTAGAAACTTTCTTCTCCTTATCTTTCATTTTTGATTTTTAGAAAACTATGTTTTTGAAGCTTTAGGTGTCATTGTTTTGTCTTCTTGTGACACCTAATAAAAAAATTCCAAACTGGACCAAAATCAGAATTCTGCTTAGGCATATATAATATGGCGTAATATTTTTTGCAAAAATTAAAAAAATATGTTCTAGAACAGAGATTAAATAAGGAGTTGCAACAGAGGCTTGTAGTTCTCAAAAATGAAAAAATGTTAAGAAAACTTTGTCTGAAAAAAGCCTACAACCTGGAAAACAAATGCTCAGGTTGCTACCATTTGCATTTGGCAAAATTTCAGAAATCACTTCTTCCAACAAATTTAATGATTGGTAAAGGTGAGAATTCCTGTGGGCATTGTTCTTAGGGTTTTTTTGAACTTTAACTTTGTTGCAAAATGTCTGTTTTGGAATGCTATTAATTCACATCTAAATAATTTTAAATGGGGATCTTGATATATCTTGTCTTGCAAGATGATGTAAGAACTTGAGTGAATTTCATGTGTTCACATTTCAAGGAGTGGGACCTCTTAGGTCACTTTGGAGTCTACCAATGTTTGTTATAAAAGAGAGACTATCTATACTACTTAAACTGTCTCAGACTAGTCAGAAAAACACACGCCTTGAAAATTAAGGATGTCAGTTGAAGTAAAATTAATTTTTTTTTCTTGAGTAGCATAATCATCTCTAGTCACTAAAATATCTGTTCTCTAGGATATTGTGCTGGCCTGATTTTTATACTCTGCCTACCATATGAGTCTTTTAAAATAACTTCTAGTTGGGAAGAAATTTAATTTCTCTTCAACATTAGTTCCATTGTTTTTATTTTGCTGCAATTCTCTTTGTACTTGTAAAAAAATTGTAAAAAGTTGTCCTTAATGTACAGTTTTTAGTCCTTGTAGTCTTTCTGTGATTCCCCTTTTCTCTGTGTGTTTTATAGCAATGAAGGTATAATGCAGCTTTTCTTCAGAGAGGCCAGAATCTTCCCAAAATCTGATGTAGAAAAATCTAAAGAAAAGTACTACTGATGATTACATGTTTTTAAATACATTCCTAACACCTTTCATTTTCACAGTATGCTTTTCCTGAAAAATCCCATTCTCATAGTATCTTTAAAATAAACAAATAAAAGTATTTATAATATTAAAAAACCACAAAACCTTAAGTGCTTGAAGTTGGATCATTTTACTCCTTTCATTTGTTTTTGTGCAAATGCCACTGGTGATACAACAAAACCTTTGCAATGCTCTCTGTCATCTGGCTCCAGAGTCCCAGTCACCTTTGCTGGATAACCTGCTTGCTCCTTTGCCAGTAGCAGATGGAGTTGAGTCCCAGCATTGAGATCTGGGGCACTCTTGGTGACTAACCTGAGCTCTGGAAATGACTTATTTTAGAGCCTTTGTCAAACTACATAACTCTGAATACTCAGTGTTAAGTGCCTAAACATGAGGATGAGAAATACTATCAACCATATTAGTATTTACAGAAATTATTATATGGTACTATTTTTGTGGATTCAATTGATGGTAAGTCTGGAAACACATGCTTTGGATTCTTTGGGGTTTTTACCACTGCTTCTTTAATGAAAGAATTTAAGGTTTTTCATAAAACCATGGGTGTTGACAAAATTTTGACTTTCCTCAGTAGAACTCATCCCAGATGCATAAGGTATCTATCTAAAACTGGTACTTAAAACTCATCAGCAGATACACCGTGGGAGGTTCAGGATGCAGCAGTTCAGAATGAAAGGAGTCTTGATTCCACCACCCTGGAGTGTCTGCTCTTGTTTCTGACAACATTTTTTTTTTCCAACCTGTACAGATATAAAATTAAGGTTCTTGACGCTCTCACATGCTATCCCAAAGTCACAAGCTGGCTGCTTCTGCCAAGAGAGGCTCCAAAACAACACTTGGCTCAACTGTTTTTACCACATAGCCATGAGCTTCACATAGCCATGATCTTCACTAGTAAATTAAACACATGGATAATTGACATAGGGTGAGACACACATGAGCTAACAAGCATTTTAGTCCCCAAAACTGGGATAGCTGCACCCAATTCCATAGTCAAATTGGTCCTTCTTTGAAAAGTCTGACTTCAGAGCTGTGCCAGGGCATAGCTTGGGAGAGCGTGGGTCAGCACAGCTGAAAAATGCATGCCCAGAGCTGTACTCACAGCTTGCTGGGGCAGAAAATCACATTCTCAGTTACTCTCCACTTTTCAGTGTAGGTGAAGCCTGAGAGAGTTGGTAAAAGTGATATTGTCATCATACCTTTTTTAGTAATTCACTCCCTATGTTTTTTTGCAACTTTGTACATGAAAGTGTTTGTAGGGTTCATGCCTTAGTGTTATTAATGAACCTGGGGATTGCTGGAGAAGAGGGTGAGCACCTCTGACATTCATCTAAAATCAAAGATTGTTTCACCTGCTGGCAACAGCTCTTTCTTCAGGTAGCAGCATAAGCCTTATGCCATAAACTGTGCTCCAGAAAGTATTTCAAAGCCATCCCAAAGTCCTCACATAAAATAGTTTCTCTCCTGTTTTTATTCTTCATTCCACTATCCTATGGCACAAGAAGATCCCTGGGAATTGCAGTAGATGAATAGGCATTATCCAGAAGGCTTTCTCATAAAAGACAAGGCCTTCTCACTAAAAATGCTATAACACTATCATGTCTGTCATGTATTTTTTCCCAAATCTCATAGATAAAATTATCTATGCTTTATCTTGCAAAATAAAATAATCAATCTCTGATAGATGATATAAAATTTCTAAAATAAATTAAGATTTACTGTAGATTGTGACACTGTACTGGTATTGAGATATCTAGTCAGGAATAGATCCATGTTTTGTGTGATACTTGAAACTTATGGTATGAAGAAGTGATGATCTAGTAAGACAGATAAATGTTCACAGAGAAGATGCACTGCATCATGCCTAGTAAATTAAATTAAAAGGCAATATAGTTACAGTTTGCTGAAGTTTAAAATGTACCAAGAAGGAAAAAGAAAGTATTGTAGGAAGGAGAATCTGGAAAATATTTCCAGGACATGAAATCTGAGCTCTGTGCAATGTGTAAAGAGGACTGACTTTAGAAGAGAAGACTAGTGACTGAGCTTAGACCATAGTAAGTTGATGACATGACAGAGGACTGAAAAAATAAAAGCTGATTATTAAGTTTTGATTTTATGTAAAGAATAGTTGAAGGAATATATGGAGTAAAATTTATATCTAAACTTAATTTCCAACATATTTCGATCATGCACTAGATTGCAAATGTTTTTTTTATGTGCATGCTAGTGATAGTGATTATGTAATATATGCTGCATGCTTCAGAGGAACCTTTCACAGTCTGATGCCAGAATACTGATGTGAAATATTACCTAGGTTTGGCCCCAGCATACCTGGGTGTGTCTGCTTTTACAAATGCATTTAAAGGTGATAATGCCCCTGAGCATATTCATGATTATAATTCCTTGATTAGCTTGCTGTTTGGGAAGATTACTGTAGATGCCAAGGCATTATTAAAAAAGATCATTTTTTCCTGGGTGAGTTTGATGAAGTGTGATAGAAACATCTACCTTTTAATTCAAATGTCTAACCTGTTACATTGCTCATGCATATTATTTGGGAATTCCTTGCACAGCTGCTATCGGTTCTCCAGCACCTAAATGCCCTGGGATTTGCAAAATATCTTTATTCCTCTTCTGCAAAACAATTTTAATAGCTTCAGGTCTTTTCTTTTTCATCCCTGCAAGTTTCTAATCATAAAGAATATACTTCCTACTAGATGTCCTCACAAGGACTGAAACTGGGATGAGGAGCCCGAGGACTTTTGCCTGTCTCTCTATACTTGCATTTTAGCTTAAAATTAAAGCTCTTTGTCATTTCACTCTTCTTATAATCTTCACTCTTAAAAGTCCCTGAAGTAGAGAATGCTTTCTCAGTAGCACTGTCTACACAGACTGTTAGGGCTACCCTTCAAAACATACAATTCACTTGCCAACTACAGCAAGAACCTGAAGGTTGGTATTCTTCAGAGACAGAGGTGTCTGTGTGGTGGATTGTGCCTTCTGGAGCATCACAAAATGCACCATAAAGTTAGAAGGTAGATAAGCAGTCCAAGTGAAGAGCTGAAATTGTAATAATTCAAGCAGTTCGGAGTAGACTGCAAATGCAGATAGTGCTTATATAAAACATATATAAACATATAAAACATATATGTTTTATACAAATATAGAAACCAATTTGTGATCCTGAAACAGAGGTTCCTCTGGCATCTCACTGTCCACACTTAGTACCAGATTTTAGTGCTCAGAATTCTTCCAAGAAGTTTAGATCAGACCTTTTGTTTTCAACACATTTCAGAACTATTCAGAACTATTGCCCAATGCCACCATTGATAAGTTTAGTGTCTAGAAACGGGCTGCTATTTGCATAATTTACTTTATATCATCTTAAGACAAGTTTTTACTGGTTTGTTTGTTTGTTTTTAATTGCAGACCAAACTCTTCTTCTGTCTTCACATTATGGTTTCCCAAAAGCCTTGAAAGACTGCAAATAAAATGGCTATTGTCATATGCCTGTTTACATTCATGTTTATTGTTTCTTCCACAATCACTCTTTTATTGAATGTGTTCCTGTTAGTTTAGTTTATGTTAACTGAAGTTTTGGAAAGCATTACAAAAATATCCATAAGAAAAAATAAAAAATATATGCAGTAGTATTTCAGTTCATCTGATTTACCTTTAGCAATATAGACTGATTTCTAATGTGGTTGAGATTACATGGTGACTTTGGATCAAATTAGTTCATTAAAAACATGGCCAGAAATGGATCAGTTTGTTTTTGCTTTTTTTTCATTTGTGAAGATGTCTGACTTAGGTTGATCTAGTGGTGCTTTGGACCCTCATTCTTGCCTTATTTTTCTCTCCTCTTCTTAATTCTCCATGTCAGCCACGCATCTCTGTTGTTTCTAGCAAGAATTGTAATTAGAAATCTTGTTTTCTGCTACTGTTGTGTTCATACTTGGAGGTGAGGGCACAAGAATCCTGATCAGGATCTCTGACTACAGTTGGGGAACAGAGCATTTATTTCTAAGCCATCTCCTGTTCTGTATACTATTTCTCTGTTCAGTCCAAAATTTCAAGGATAGCCTCATAAACACAAAAGTGGTCATGTAAGGTCGGAAAATTCCAAAGAGCAACTCTTTATGTGCAGCTCTTGCTGATCCTCTGCTATTAGCTCACCATGGAAACAAACCATGCTGGAGCTTCATGATATTCAGTTTATGAGAACATGGTGTTATTTGAAATGTAGCAAGGTGTTAGACATCACAGTAATCCGAACTTGGCATGCTTTCACAGGAGCCACACAATCAAATAAAACAGGGCTGTGAGACACTTCTAAAGATCTTCTGTGGCCCAGAGCAGAATTGGTGCTCTTAACTGTTCTCTAAGATGCTTCTTGAACAGGTTCAGTGATAATGATTTTGCAGCATGTACACAATTTATTGTACTCCATCACTACTCTACCACTGGAAAGTTTCTTTATAAATTTAATTAAATCTCTCTGGATTCAGTTTAAGGCCATTTTTGGCCATTTTGTTTCCCATGGAATACAATTAATTTGTTCTGTGCAAGAACTTGCTGATGACTGTTACCTCTTTAGGGTTGGGGTTAATTCCTGTTTTTATGATTAGACTTCTGCCATCCCATATGTTGGCTATTGACATCATTATTACCATTCCTACCTGGCTGCTGGTAAAATGATCCACCTCTTTGAACCATTGTGTCCCAAGCTGGGTACATTTCACTAACTGAGTCATTAGAAGATTGAAGAAGGTATCAGTTTTGTATGGCACTTGTATTTTTATATCCCAGTTGCTTTTATCATAATAATATGACAGGTTTTTTTTTTAATGTCTTGAATGCATGATTTTCTCCACAGCTCTATGTATTAAATTTAAGATTTCTTTAAATTGTACTCTTGTAAGAACTAAAACTCAATAATTAGAACTATTAAAACTATTTAAAACATCCTTTAAATTTATAAAATCAAATGTGAAACCCAGTCATGACCTTTTTCTTCTGTACTGATAATCAACTGGATATTTCAGTAATGGCTTTTGTGCCTTCCTCCCATACACTAAAACCTTGATATGACCATCTTGATAATATTTCCTTTCATGGTTACAATCTTACTCATTCCTCTGGACATGGATTTGAAGGGGCAGTGGTAAATCAAATTGTTATCATTCAAATATTTGGAGCCCTTTCAATCAGTGGCTCTTTAATGGATATGGAATTTCTTACACTTGGATTGGCTGAGAGAGTTTGATTAGTACAATTACTGTAATTTTATTTAATTTTGGTACCATGTAGATCCATTTTCTTTGATGGGTACTTTTGGTTACTAGCTTGCAAGGAGGGTATCCAGATGAGGAATCTGTGCTTCTGATACTTGGTGTCAGCGCTCCTTTACCAGTGAGTGCAGAATGTAATTTAATTGAAAATAAATTGTAAAGATAGACATAGTTCATTCTGACTTCTAAATGGCTAGGGCTATTTTAGGGTAAAATTATTTTGGCATTTGTTCTTCACATGTTATTTTACCTCTCTGTATTGCTTAACAAAATTAATCAGTCCTCAGATCTGTCCTCTCAAACTTGAGGTTCTATTCTGGGAATCTTGCTGTTGGCCAGAACAAAATGTTAGCATGCATGCTTCCTTCTGGTTTGTATCTACCTCACTTCTTGGTTTAGTTTATATCTTGGTGATGATTTTTTGTTAAAAATTTTATTAATAATCTCCATGTTTAATTCTTTGTCTTTAATTTTAAAATTTCCTTTCAGATTTCTATCTGTAAAACTCTTGTCTTCTAATAACCTTCTAACAGTTGCAATGCTTCCTTTGATACTCTGTTTCTTTCCACTCCCAAAGTTGCTCTGAATTTTAATCTTAATACACATGGGGCTGCCCTTGATTTAACTTGCATCAGTTCCTTTCTTGTTTATAAATTATCAAATCATTTGTTAATCTACGTAAGTCAACACTGCTTTGTTTCTGACTGCTTTAATTGAAAGTAGGTTTCACAGCCAATAAGGAAATGTCTACAATGGACAAACTTGAAAGAAGTTTTTTAACCAACTCCTCTCAAATCCTATGTTTGCATTCTACTTATATGCATAATATTAAATAAACTTATAATAATTATAAGGATTTCTTTTTATTTCTGGCTTCACACATGTGATAACTGCATGGATTTTTTTTTTCTTTACCTGCACACTTATTTCCAGCTTTTTTATTTCAGTTAGCAGATTTTCATTGGAAATAGATCATACCAGATTTCATGTGGAAATCTGGTACCTGCCACCATTACCACAATTTTTAATGTAGAACTAAGAGATTAGCTCCCCTGTTTAACTATTACATGTCCCAAACTATTACATGTCCCCTTTTAAAAATCACATCCCATGGAATAAAATAGCAGGGTCAGAATATTTGTGAGCTTGGATTGCTGGCTTTTTATGTGTCCACTGTTTTGTTGGTTTTGTTTGTTTGTTTTTTTTTTTTAATTTAATAAATTAAATTAGTCACTGTGTAATGTAAGGAGTAGCAAAGAAGTAAGAGTAGATTGCTTCTGTGTGTACAAAAAGAAAGTTAAGTTCAGGCATGTGGGATGAAAGAAAGGAGATTGTCAGGTTCAAGCACAACTTTGGTGTTGTGAGCCCCTATCTCTCCTAACCTTTGACATTTGCATTCTTCAGCTGGTTTGAGCTTTGGAGAAAGCATTTGGATTTGCTGTCAGGCACCATGTTAAGTGTGGTCTGACATGGAGCCCTAATGACCAATGCAGTCTATGTCTACAGGAAAGACATTCCTGCTAATGCTGCTAGGAATTGAAGCATGGAACTGTTATGGGTGTTTTGTTTCTAGTTCTTGGTCAGTCAAATAATGGGCAGGGAAAATTAAAGAGTTGTTTTTTGCAGAAGTCTTTAGAATCTATTAAATTGGGTTATAGGGAGAGAAGCTAAATTAGCTTTATAAAATTAAATATGTAAACTGCTAATTCCTAATGCCCTGTATTTATTTAGCATCCTTCACACGGGAAAAAAAAAGGAAGACACTAAACAAAAAAACCCGCAACCAAACAACAACAACAAAAAATGCCAAAACAATTAGAGTGAAAAAAAATCTGGTAATTAACTATTATTTTTCACAAAACTAGTCTAATTACAAATCAGTCATGGTGAAATGAAAGGTCAATAACTACAGATGCATAATTTCTCTCTGATAGATTGCTGTTTGAAAATAGGTTTATGAAAATTATGTGATTAATTTCCTTTTATTAAACAGCATTATAAGACTTCATGTTGCATTTATCACTTTATTACTGTTACTTTTTCTCTTCAACTGAAAATTAATCCTGGATAACATCAGAATAGAACAGAAGTTCAGGTAGATGGAGGATCATTTCTTCTACTGGCATTTGTGTTGCAGGGAAGACCACAAACCTGAATCAAAATCAGAGCCTCAGTATACTGAAACTGGCAGTATCAGCCTAAGAAAACAAACCACACACTCACACCATCATCACCCTTGCTGCTAAACAACCAACCAACAGCAAAGTGCTTTTAGTCCAAGGAAACGAGAGCCATATCCAGACATATTCTTATGTTTTCTGAGCTGAAGCACTTGAGGAATGTAAGTATGTAAGTTAAACTGTGATCCAGAATGTCTTTTTCTACTTGATCCCAACCCTCAATGTGCTCTGCTGTTTTACTTTGAAATTCCCCAGGCACGAAGAGTTGTTGTCCTGAACAAATGAAGAATTTTCCCAGCCTTGGAAAAGCTGGGCAGCCTGGGGATCCAAGACCCAGGCAATCATTTGCACAAATTCCTGTAGTGTTAATGTAGCAGATGTTTTCAAACATATTCAGTGTTCACTTAATCCTGCCCTTAGGGTTGGGCTTACGACCTCATTTGGTGGGCACTACCACTTCTTGTCTTCTTGTCTAGCAGCCTGGTGGTAGGAGTACTTGGGATTGTAATGCAGTCAAAGACTATTGCCTCTTCTTCTGGAAGCTTTAAACATTTGGATCTCTTCCAGGTCTGTGTTCTACTATTAGGCAAGGCACCCTAATCTAAATTTAGAAGACAGAAAAACCTTCTTTTTGCTTCAGTATTGGCCTAGTTGATGTTGGGTTAATTGAATGAAATCCTTCTTAGGGAATATCTAGATTTTTTTAGGTAATATTTTCCTTGAAATTGGTGCCAACAGTCTTAGCTGTCTGTTCTACTTCTATAGGCAAACACTGTAAAAACTGTTCAGTCTATCTCTTGTAGTTAAAATCAGACAGGTTGTGTGGTTTGGATTTCTGTTACATACAGGTGGACTTTCCAGCGTGGCACATTTGTCCTCAACTTTCTTTGTGTGGCTTAGAGAAAAAAGAGTGTTTTTCACTGGGGAAAATAGGAGTTTGCTTTCTCTATCGAGGCTTCTGGAGAGACTGCTCATCTTAAATTCAAGATTCTTTGACTAGTGCTAGCTGCTTTGCTACTCCATTTGGAAAGATTATAAGCTTCTGTGCTGACTGACTCTGATATTCATTAGAGAACTTTCTGGGCAAACACAATCAGTGAGAGACAAAGATTTAGCCATATCATTTGAGTGCTATTAGGAAGACTGAAACAATGTTGTCTTTCAGTCACTATCTTTTGAGGGTTTTGTACAACTGTGGGTAATTCTGGGATTCTTGTTGGGAGCCAGCCAGAGAATAGGCCCCGAGCAGGTTATAAAGGGTCAGAGGTTCTCCTGAAGTGTTTTTTATAATAAATATAGCTGTGTAATCATTTGGTTAACTTGTTATTCAACCAGTGCAGAGCAGTCTTTGGCCTTAAATCCAGCTTAGCATGTTGATATGTTTCGGTTGCATAGTGCTACCAGCGAGATGACTCTCGTTTGACATATTCAGCCATTTGGAAACTTAGATGCTCAGAAACTTATTTTACGTTCAGCAGGAATGTTAGGGTGTGCAGTCATTGGAATAAATAAAATAGGTATTCAGAATTAGGAAAGAAAAGAACCTGGTCGACTTCTGGCAAGTGTTTTGGTTATCTGCAGAGTATACACCTCTTGTCAGTATAAATAGGGAGTGCCTGTATAAACATTCTTGTTTCGCCTGTTCCACATAATAGTTTCTTGTATCATATTTCTTTTGACCTCGCTATCTGAAACCAATTACAGGAGATCCATTTGGGCTGCATCTATTTTCATAAGAAGCCCAGGCAGCAGTGTTTTTCTCAGAGATGAATATCAACATCAAATATCCTTCTGAGTGCTTTGTTATTTATGTTTCAGAGAGATTTTGTAGCCTTCAGCTCTCAAGAATGTGTCACGCTGTGCTGTTTATACATTGACGATATTAATGGGCATAGATGTCATTTTTCATTTTAACGTCTCAAATGCAACAGGCTGATAGGTTAAACATTCCTGGTTTTAAAGGAAGGATATGAGTGACATCTGTTTCCTAAAAATACACATATATTTATTTTCTAAAAAACAGAGTAATGAGCTTACCATCTTTAGGTGACAGCTTTCACTTTATTAAAATGGTAAAACTTTAAAAATAATTTTGAATCACACTTAGATCAAACAGAAGGGTTTGGAATACAATATTAAAGGAAGTTATATCTCCTAGTAATATTGCCAACAAACAGCAAAGTCTACCGCAATTTATCAACTTTAATAGTGTGAGTTATATGCAATTATTTTCATTTCTGTTCTGCTTATGTTTTAGCTATGCCAAAGCTTCGTGGTAAATATTAAGAAGTACTGTTCCCAATAAATATTTTACTAGAAGACACAGTGAGTTCTGGAAACCATATGCCCGAATTTTCCTTCCTATATAGCCATTACTTAAAGCATCATAATTATTTTCATTTACGTAATTAAAATAATTTCTAATCCTCAGTTCTTTTTATTGCTTTTGTCTACATTGGATTTTTTTAATAGTTTTACTAATTTATATAATTAAGGAAAAGGTCCTACTAAATTTGAAACAAGTGTTATTGGGAACTAGATAGAATTTTGAGCGCCATAGAATCTGTTCTTTCTGCACTTAACTTGAGGTGGCACTCAACATAAATTTGATTTGTCAGATTTATGAGCATCTGTTATTTTGTCTTCATTACACTGTTTTTAGATCACGAGTTATTGTCAGAGAAATTTATAAATGATATATGGGATGGGTGTTTACTGGAAGTGTAGATGTTAAAATGTGAATTTTGTAAAATACTTTCAGGTTGTCAATTTAATTTGCAAAGATTTAATAGCAACAAATGAATTTTTAGAACTATTGTTTTACAGTCTCATGATCTACACTTATGAATAATGTCAGTAATAATGCTTTGAAATTAACAGTATTTCTGAGAGGTTGTTTACTGTGTAGCAAAATGTAAAGTTAAGCAGCACACTTGGAGAAAAAAATACTATATGATGACTGCTCTAAGAACAAAGGCTGACAGTGATTTCTCCTTATGAGTTTTAAATCATCTCTGATCTCTTGAAATTGTTTTCTGTTCTTCTTCTATCTCCTGTGTTTACAATAATCTAAACTGCCACAATAAGATCACTGAAGTATTCAGGTAGTCATCATTTATAAGACATTCTGTATTAAAAGATAAGCCTTTACTCCTTTAGAGATATCCCAACCAGCACATATGAATCAAAATAGTTTAAGTAGTAGAGCCTTTTATGCAAGCATATCCTGTTGTGCTGCCTTGCTTTTTCATGAAGTGTGACTCTTTTTGTAGTTAGCTGTCGGAAGTCATACTTTCTTAGGCTCATTCCACCGGAGTATGCTAGCCACAATTTGAAATCAGTCTAGATTAAATCTAAGCTACAGCAGGCTATGATTTTCTAATTTTCAAGTACTGTAAATGTACAGATTTACTGGATGTTTACTGGCTTGTTTTATTGTATTGATGTGAACACACTGCTGCTGAGGAAGATTAGGATTTCTGCAACTGCCAAAAATAAAAGATTATTGTGTCTATGCTTTTTTGGTTTTTTTTTTCATTTCCTCTTGCTCCAGATCTCTTCTCTCATTCTCCTGGCAGTATCATCCCAAGTGGTGAGGTTAGTTTTCCTCTGCAGTCTCATGAATTCAGGAGTGCAGTAGTTCTCTTGCTTCCCTTCAAGTTTTCCTTTTGGAGAGCACTAGACATTAAAGAATAAAAATTTGCCACATATCTTCTGTTCGTGCTTTTAGTCTGTTTTTGCTTCAGCCACTGCAAGAAGTTGGGACCAAATCCTGGTGCCCCTGAAATCAACACATACATTTAACTCTGATCTCAGGCAGAGAAATACTGTTCTTAAGGATATGCTCAAGAACTGTGAGGGCAGAAGAGATCATGCACCCAGTGGTTCCTTGATAACAAAATATTTCAAGTGCACTTTTAAATATGTTAATTTTTTGCTTATTTTTGGCAGAGAGAAGATAGTTCTGTGTGTCTCATTGCTTAGGTTCAGAGGAATGTATAGTCTTTGTGTAGCTGACCTGTAATTACTTGAGAATTTGATGAAACAATACAGGGATTGTTGTGGGAATGTCTCCAAATGTTAAAAATCTGCTCTGCAAACTTTGTACCAGGGCCTTCTATGGGGAGACAAATCAATGTTGTTAGGAGATGGTACTAGTGCATTCACTTTGTTTACTTTGGTTTTCTATGTCTGCCTGCCTTCTCAGAAAACTTGCTTGGAGCCAGACTGTAGCAGCCCTCTCTCTGTCTTTTCATAATTGATCAGGGGATGACTGCCTTCCCTGAGGGTTAAGACGTGGCAACTTTTTCTGTTTGCTCAGCATCTCAATGCAGTAGTTCAAACATTGTTCACACCAGCTGGCAGTGTAATGCCATATGCACATCTTGTCAAAGCAACTGTTGTCATGGATACTAGAAACTATCTTAAAAACCAGCTCATTTGAGTCTAATCAAAATTGTACCTTTCTTTATCAGTTGAGAATCTTTATTATTTTAGGGAACATTGATCAAATGGCATTTGTTGCAGTACATTCCATCTGCAGTAGGTTTTAATAACAGAAATAATAGTGTGATGTATTGTAAAGCTATAAATGCTATTTATTGAGCTGATTTTTCTAAGGGGAAAAAATGAGTTCTCCAGGTAGTTTCAGTGGAAATGTTTTGAATCACATTTTTTGGTTTTGCTTTTTTTTTTTTTTAATTTCCAAATACCACTTTATAACACTTGACATTTTAGAAATAATTTTATAGGGAAAAATAATACAGATTAGCACTCTTCAGGTAGGTAGAATGTTTGTTTACATTTCATATGTTTAACTGTATTTGGCTGAGTTGGAATGAAAACGTAAAATAAATGAAAACATCTTCTATTTTGATTGGTATACTGTCATCCCTGAGCCTGATCTGGTTGGTTGAGTAATAATTTCTTTGTTCTCTGATTTTCCTAAGAATGCAAATTAAAACCACTCATTTTTATTTGGCATTAAAACTGTACTCCTTTTTTTTTGTCAAAGGAGAGGTTTCTCCTTGAATTGTAAGTACAAAAAGTGTTTTTAATCTTCAATGAATATCCTTATTAATTCACTTTCAAGATAATCTGATGTTGATTTGTCAAATTTAATTACAGCTTCTGGTAACACTTGAAGTCTACTTGCTTTTACTTCAAATTGTAATACGAAAATGCAAATTGAATGATAATTTGCAAGGGAGTGGGCATTTTAGTTGAACACTCAAAGACAAGTTCCTTGTGGAAATGAGGCTATTGATGCAGTTTATGATTTTTCCTCTTCAAGCACTTCAAACAAATTAACTTTATTTCCTGCAGGATTTCATGTACATCCATAAATTCTAGTGAAGTCTTATATATGTACTTTCAGAATATTTTTTTTAATGTTTCAACTAAAAAAAAAACAACCCTGAAGTCTGAAATATAGCAAATACAAATCGAATAGGAGGGGATTTTGTTCATTCAATTGGACTTTTACCTAAAATTAGCAATGAGTAACTGATTTCTTTCCAGGAATTGGTTGAATTTATTTACTTTTTTTTTTTTTTCCTTTACTTTTAGGCACTCCAGGCAGCAAGGCAGCTGCTTTTACAGCAACAGACAAGTGGACTGAAATCTCCTAAGGGCAGTGAGAAACAGAGACCGCTGCAGGTTAGTAAAGTCTCCTTGCTTTTGGGACCTTAATGTCAGGGAAGAGTGCGGAGCTGGCTGACACGTGCGGGGTGTGTGGCAGTGCCTGTCCTCTAAGCCGTGTGTGTGCATATTCACATGCTGCTGCTTACTTCACAGGGAAAAACCAGTGCAGGACACAAAAGCCTTTTGTGGCTGTACATGCTTAAAAGGTTTGAGACTAGGTCTGAGTTCAGTTACTGTGGTACATTAATTCTTTATAGACATGTTACAGGATTGCTATGTGATTTTTATACATACATGGTTTAAGTTGTAAAAAACATGCTAAGACTGGGAGCAAAACAGTATCTGTGAAAAAACAGAGAAAAACTAAATACCTCACAGTTACTATACCTAAGTGACAGAGAAGTCTTCAGAAACTTACCAACACGAGTGCATGAAATTATGAAAGCTGCTTCTGCCATTTTGGAAAAAAACATATGTCATGAAATTTCACATTAGGATGTTGTTGGGTTTTAGATTATGAATGAGTAAACAAGAAGTTCTGCTATTGAATAGTTATTTTAAATGCATTAGTAAAAACATAAAGAGAGTTTTATTCCTAGAAAATTTTGTCAGTACGGTATTTTTATGAGGTATTAATCATTTATTCTTAATGCAGGGTTCCATATCAAATTGCGTTCTGCTGACAAAACTTGTTCTCTCTTGTATATAGACCAATATGGGTGCTTAACTGCTGAATTGCATTTTATTGCAGACAATTCTATTTTGTTCAGGAAATTAAAAAAGTATAAATCCTACCATTCTCTTCCTCACATCTATTTTTCTGGGTGTGCATTTATTCTCTCAGGACTTCCCCTGTTTTCTGATGGAGTAGGGTGTTTTTATCTCATTTTTAGTTTTTGTCATGCATAATGGAGGACCCCAGGCACTAGAATGTATTTTTTTCTCCACCAGGGAAATGTTGTGAAATTTGTTCATTTGTGCAGTTTCTGAATGTGATTCTCATTGTCTCCTTTTCTTTGTGAAACTTGGTAGAGCAGTGTTGGACGCAGCAAACAGTTCCACATTCCTGATCAGCTCTCTTCAAATACACTTTTAAGGTTTTATTTATTTGCTCAGAACCAAACAAGAATTTAGGAATATGACTAAAGAAAATGGAAAAAAGGAAAACAGGACATGATGGCATCCTGCCATACCGTAGTTGTTGTCCATTCCAGGCTAAGGCTGAGTCCTGGGACCCCCTCAACTTCCCACTCTCCACCCTTGACTTTGCTTTGTAAGTGCAAACTCAGATTTGCTTTGTATCAAATACTTTAAGCACTGAAGCCACATAAGAAGAGTAGACATAAAGGTAGAAGCTTATCAACTATGTGGGTTTTTTAAGTTTTTAAAGTGGAATTAGTGACCTTGAAGGGTTGAATCATGAAAATGATTGATTCAATGAATATTGTGAAAGTGCTTCATTCTGCTGGCTCCTCATTCTGAAAGGTAACATGGGTTGTATAAAGAGTGTACAATATCCATCTATAGCCCTATGTTCTGTCTCTGAATTGGCCAGGACCAGGCACTAAGGAAAGTATATGAAACAGGCATAAATCGTGGTATTTTCCCAGTATATGTTTTCCATGTTTTTTCTTACTTTAATCCTCCACCTTTTAAACCAACACAGTCCAGGAGCTCCTGACTTCTCTTTTCACATTCTCCACCCTTTCACAAACTTTGTTCTCAAGGTTAAAGAAGTCTGGGGGTGCACTGTTTGTGGTAGGCATTGTTGAAATGATAGAAAATGATATTTGGAGGCAAAGACAGAACCCAGAGGATGATGAGATAAGGGGAGGGAGTCTTGTGCTTTCATGCTCTTAAAACACTAACTATCGCCTGGTGTCCTTTAAATGCTAGGGCTTGATGTGTTGGTGCTGTATCACTTGTTTCCCAGGAGGCATCAGCATCTCGTGAGTCACACTTGAGAGGCAGGAAGAAGAAAATAAAGCAAATAATTTTATTTTCAGAAACTGTTACATGCTCCCTAAAGTCTAGATTATTGCTTATTTTCCAACTTTTTCTTTCATCATCAGTGTGTACATAGTGTCTCTTACTGGCCTTGAACACTTCATTTGGTTCATTTTTAAAGGAGAGGAAAAATGGAATTTGCTCCCAGACTTTGGTTTTATGTATCAAATACCATGTAAATTCAGGTATGAGCACAAGCTACATTTTAGTTTTCTTTTTTAGTGAAAAGAATGTATAAAGGTTTTGGAAATGAGTCTTTTGAGCTTTTCTACTTCTGTCTCTTACTGTTCATTGTTCATCATGTAGTGGGAACTCACATTTTGATCACCATGTTGCCTGTTTGACCAAATACTGTCATAAAATTGTATAGCACTATTATTTTCTTATGGCAAATTTAGCGAATAAACTTAATTTAGCGATAACTTTAGCGAAAATCTTCTAGCAGTAGAAATTGCTAAATTTGTATAAGCTTTATAAGACAAAATTGAAGGTTATAAGGCAAAAATACTTGTACTTGTGTTTGTGATTGAGAAAACAGACTTCTCCTAATACTTTAAAGTACTTTTAAATTAGTGCATATCTAATTTCCTCCATTTCAGAGCAATTTACTAATCTGGCAACTGTGGATATGTTAGATAGATTTATAAATCTAGTAAAAATGCCATAAAACCTTTAAAATTAGCTCATACATCTGCAAGCATATGTGGCTGTTAGGTAAGCCTTGCCATGCATCTTGTGCTCTGTAGTTTGATGTAAAATATTCTATTGTTCCATGAGACAAAGAGGAAAAAAACTAGTATTTATTTTAGTGGCCATATTTTTGGGGAGGAAAGTAGCATATGGTGTTTTTCTGTATGTTCTCTTTGTTGTTTCATAATGCATCAAGTATTTTAGTGACTTACAGCACCTACTAGCTAATCAGCAAGTTGAAAGCTGATTGAAGAAACCTTCAACTTTGCAAAAAGAGGGTGTTGGGTAAGTTGTCATGTTCTACTGTGGTTTACTGAGGGGATGGCTTTAGGGGAACTGCTGAAGTTTTCCTAGAATAATTTGAGTGTCTTTTGTAAACTCATGAAAAGCCTTTACAGATGTACCACTAGCTATGTGATCTATTGAAAAGTGCAGAAGTTTTTGTTTTAGTTTCTAGTGCAAAAATTACATTTAACTAGTAGTTATCCTGTATTTTCAGGGACAGGAGGTTTATATTTAGATTGCGAGTTAAAAGAATACCTGCAAAAATTGCCGTTTGAGATAGACGCTTGTCTTGATCTACTATTACTTTCATTTACATTTGTCTGGGTTTCACACTGCAGATGGCATAACCATTAGCATGTCTTATGTAAAACAGAAGAAGAAAAACATCCCTTTTGACAAGCTTGAGTACCAATTGTGGTAGTGATTTTACTTTCATGTATAGATATCTGAATAAATGTATTTGAAACATGTTTATATATGCCATTCATTACACTGATGCACCAATTGAATGGACCCAATCAGTACGTACATTGATTAATGACATATTGCAAAATAGCTATGGAGGGTTTGTGATCAGAGTTGAGGGTAATGTTAACCTGATATGATGAGATAATAGCATTTACTATTTTACTGTGCATCCAGTAAAATATTGCTGTAGTAAGATTAAGATTTTTGTAGCGCCATTTTTTGTTTCAGAATATTTTTCTTTTCTGTAGAATTGGTTATAATGGTAATCCACAGTGAAGCTTACTAATTGCTTTCAAGGATTTCTCTCCTTATCACCAAATTTCCATAGTAGGCATAACAGGAAAAAAAGGTCACCTTGGCTCTTAGAACATGTAGTTCTTTTCCTAGGGCAGAAGGTCACTGTCCTTAGAGCCACTGAAGACCATGGTATCATCTAGCATGAGTTTTAATACTGGCAGCTTTATTTTCATGTAACATTTCATTTAATTTCATTCATTTGTATCACATGTAACATTTCATTTCATTATTTTCATGAGCAACAGTTGGGGTTCTTCAAGAACTGTGAGAGCACAAGCATAACCCAAAGGTAAATGCTGTCAATTTTCTGCCATTGGTGGTATTCATGTACAGCATTGCAATTATTTCCCTTCCAGGTAGGCAGACTCTATGCTTAGATTAATCTGTCCATGATACACATACTGTTATTGTCTGCATAGGATGGTGATATGCACAGTTATAATTCCATTTGTTTGCCTAGTTGTTTCTATTCCCAGTAATTTCTCTAAAGGAGTAGTTTTTTTTCACAGTCAGACTGTGAATGCTATGTCAATGAGAATAAATAGATAATTATCTTCAGCCCCATAGTTTAATATATCTACAATGAATTGGTCATATATTTTTTCCTTCAGGCTAGGTGATTTATTGTTTCAACATCAGTACAAATGCATTCTATAAGAGGATGGCATGTCATGAAATCATGACTCCTGGAATCAAAGGGTTAAGCTCAGTGTGTACCAAGCCAGTTGTATAAATATCATGCTGTATGGAGTGTTGAGTTGTTATCGTAAGCTTTGTTTATTTAGCATAAGCACTTCACTGAAGTTTAATAATTTGATAAAATTTGGGAAATATATACACTTAAGTTTAATTACTTAATTTTTATTTCATTGGTGAATACCATCAGAAGAACCAGTTTTTTAAAAGACACTAAAAATGCAAAAATTTAGCATGAAAAGATATTCACAGTCTCTTTTAACCCACTCTCCTTGCTTCACTCTTTTCTAGTTTGGTCATCTCCCTTTGGATCTTCATATGGGCCTGAGTTTAAAATTCATTGCACATAATAAATAAGCAAACATATCATTAATATTGTAACCTTTAGTTACTTTTTTTAAACATATTTAAGGACTTGATGAGAGATGAGAAATAGGGAATGTGGGAAAAAAAGAAGCAAACCCCACTGCTTTTAAATTATATCCTCTGATTTAATGCACTTTGACTTCAACCGTGCATGCTTAATATCAGTCAAAAAGTGCCATTTTAAAAACAGAAAAAAAATGTTATGGTTGGAACTTAGAGAATTTTCCTTGCATTACATTGAACAGAAATAGAAATAAATCTAACTGGTTTAAAACTCTTTTTTCATAAACTGCATGTTACATATTTCTGTTTATCTAATGCATGCTGCTAAGCATAAGTAGGAGGATTTTGTACATGGTAGAAAACACTGATATAGAAAGATTCAAACGCATAATATGTAGTGTAAGAGGAGAGTAGTGATAAACAGTCTTCCTCCCTCTCGAGTATAATTCTAGAGGAAATGTGTGGCCTACATATAAGCAAACATTGAGGCTTGGGGTAAATTAAATTTGGAAGATAGCTGCTGGAAAATCATAAGTCCCATTTTCCCTTGTAAGTCTGTTCGGAGGAATATGCATTTATCCTCTGACGTGCAGAAATTTGCATCGGTAATACCCACTCTAAAGACAAGGATAACCCCAAGAGATGGAAAGAAGGCAAGGAGTTATTTTTACGTAAGGTGTAGGGGGAAGGGAAAGGAGAAATATCCATGTTCAAGCTTATATGGTGTAGAAAACAGGAGTTCTATTAAGGAAGAGGTATAAATACAATAATAAAGGAAAAAACTCAAGACATTGTTTCTTTCATTTACAGTGGAAGTGTCAGTGTCGCAAACTTGCTGGGAAGTTCTTACTTACATAGATAGAACTTGCTCCAAAGACTTACATCCTGTCCTTGACAAGCTTTTCTACTCATGAAAACTCATATTTTGCATCATGTTGCTGTAAAACCTTCTAATAACAGATTCAGTTTAAATCACATTTTAATCTGAAAACTTCCAGTATTAAAAAAATACATCTACTAAGAAAGTGGCACTAGTTAGTATGGTTTGCTTTTTAGTTTAAAGTATATCTGCATCACCTTGAGGTGTTATCTCTTATTGTCATTTTCAGGAGTATAAATAATTCCAGCTAACCTTATGTGTCACCTTTGTAATATGGGAAAATTTTAAGTAGCACTTTTCTAACAGAATTTAGCACATAATAGATTTATCTGTATCTAATGGAAACAAAAAACCCACAAACAACTAGGTGATGCAGAGATCACCTCTTTATCCTGACAACATACTTGTAATATTATAAAATATTTTAGATTCAGAGGAAAGTATTATACAAGTTCTGTTTACAGGTACCGAACATGCAGAATACTAATTAGGATTATTATGTGATCAGCGACTTCAAGAGGCATTTTAATGTTGAACACATGTCTGTGCAGAATCTGATGTGTCAATCTGTTACTATGACTGTCCAGGAATTATCACCTGCGTCAATGGAATGTCTTTCCTTTCCCCTTTCTCTTTTGTTGATTCTGGTACTTCTGGAGAACTAGGAGTAGAGGGAGAACACACAGTCCAGTTCTTCATTCAGATTCAGAAGGACGAACCTTCAGAGACACTGTCTAGGTCTTTTCAGAGCAGCTTTTATATGGCTCACCAGCAAACTCATCCTTCCCCCACAGTAGAATGTGCAGCCTGTCTGACACCAGGAAATAATGCTGTGTATGGGATGAGTGGACTTTTTTTTATATTCTGAACTATAGGAATCCCCAAGGACTACTGAGAAGTTGATTTGCCTTCTTGAGCAGCTGGAAAGCTCTGTCCTCCTGATGTCCCTCCCAGCACAGCCAGCACGCATGGCTGTGACTGCTCCACTTGGGGCTGTGTGAGTGGTCCCACTGCAGAGCTGTGAGGTGGAGGCTCCCTTGAGCCACTTCTCCAGGCTCTTGCAACAGGTTGGATCAGCCTGATTTTCTTACCAGCTGGCTCATTGCCCAGAAAAGCTCATGAAGAGCTGAAAGTGTGAATGGTTCCCCACTCAGTGTGCAGCTCTATTAATGGGTCTGCTCCCAGGCAGGGCCCTAATTATGCCAGTTTAGGATCACACCACTCAAGCAAGGCTCTCCTGATACTCTTGAATTTGAAAAACACATTAGTGTACGTCAATTTAGAAATTACTAAAGCAGGAAAAGCAACTAAACAAAATATTCTATGAATGCTCTAGATGGGGGATAGATATTTCAGAGCTGTTTCTAGTTAATTTGTCATTAAGGAAAGTCCCACCCACCCCACCCCCCCAGCCAAAGGTTTTTCTTTCATCAGGGAATTATAAAGTCAAGAAAATTTTTGGACAAAACAAAAGTTCTGTGACTAAACAATGAAGGTTTTTCAGTTAATAGTAGCATATGCAACTTTACACGTGAAATTTCAGTTTCTGTCCCTGACCACTCATGGCATTCCTTGAGCTGTTTTCTTAACATACTTTTCAGATTAATTTTGCTTTGTGAATTGAATTCTTTTCTTGACATATGCTAATTGTTAGACATTATTTTATGATGTCATGTTTTTCCAGTTGCTTTACCAAGCAAGCTGACTGGGGATGTGAGGAGCCAGCTAATCAGGAATCTGAATGTATGCCAAGATCAACATAGGTGTTAATTTTAGTTTGCCATCACTTGGGATGTATACATTGTAAGGATGTAAGGCTGTGTTAAAAAGTGTTAAAATGATCCCAGTGATCACACAGTATGCACTAATGCTACAGAAGAAAAGCATGTGTCCTGATGAAAAAGTAATCACACAGTCTGGTGGAAAAGCGTATCAGCCCATCCTGTTGTGGAAGGAGGTTAACAATTGCCACTTTGATGTTCTAGGTCATTTTATGCCTTCTTATGCTTCTAATATTTTCTTGAGATGAAGATGAAGGTCTTATGGAATGGAATTAATGGTGAAAAATTTACTAAACACTACTTCAGTGCTTTACTACTTGATTATGTGAAACTTTGAAAAGCAATTGTATAATAATAATATATACAAAAGGAACTGTACAGTGTTTCAGCAACATCGATATGCTTCAAGGATCTTACCAAGAACTTGAAGTATAAATGAAGAATGACATTTTTCCACAAGTATTCACAGTAAATCCATTTGTTCAATAAATGTACTTTCTGTCTAATAGGAAAGACAGCTTCCACAGTATTGAGGAGGACAATACAGTAACCCAACACATGAGAAAAAAAATATCAAAATCAACTCTGCACTGGCAGAAGTGATTCCTAAATTGATGCTGCTGTAATTTAGTGTGCAGATATCTATGGATATTGATTCTTAGGAATAATCAAATTTCCAAATTCAAGTAACATATTTCTTAATAGAAGATTTAGGGTGAAATCATAGGCAAAACAATGTATATTTCTGTTTTAAGAACAGAGTAGGGTACCATGAAAATGCTCACTTTAAGAGCATAGTATCTGAAGGGGAATTTTAATAATGCAAATTCAGAGGAAAATTATGATTGATGTTGCTGTATGCAGAAAAATATCTCTTGATTAGAAATGGCTGAAACCATACTATGAGTAAGGAAGAAAAAATGCCAAACTCTACGCCTTCTGTAGTAAGAGGGGGCATTTACTTCACCCATGAAAAACAAAATAGGCAGATAGGATTTACAGGAGGGCTGGGCTGTTGCACAGGATTAATATCTTTCAAAATTTAATTTAGCAAGTAAATTCTAATATATGTTAGAAAATACAGCAAAAAATATGGTCATTTGCTTAAGAACTGATAAATTTTTTTTTTAGTCTTATGTCTATCAGCTAAATGAAAAAGGAAGAGAGCAGTTCAGTGTTTTGGTTACTGTATGATCATGAATGACCAGAGATAAAACATAGGTAAGAAAAATAAGATATTATCTTAAATTTAAGACCATGTTTCCAATTAAAATAGGGAAATATTAAGTTTCAGTTTTAAAAGAGATCTTTGAGATATCATCAGGAATAATGGAGATATGAAATCCACCTAGTTCCTAGTGTCTTATTGGTATATTAGAAATGTACTCCATATAGGTTCTGCTGAAAGATTCAGGATTCTCGTACTGATGCCCTGAATATCCAGGGGTGAAGGTATCTCACTGTTCTGACTGTGACTGATAGCTTGGCATGCTTGCTGTATACCTACAGTGAGGCTGTGTAAATTCTGGATACATTTTTATGCTGTAAAAGTACTAGAAAGTTTCCTGCAGAAATGGTGACTACAGGCTGAAACATTAGGATTGCTCTGTGAAATTTGAGTCAAAAAGGAAACTTTAGGAGTGAAGAAATATTTGTCATATTTCTTTAAAAGAGTTTTAAATATGGTAACATGCAACTAAGGTAAGCATGAATGAACTATGGAAAATAAAGTTTTTCACTATGCAGAGAAAAGAGTTCTGGAACAATGTTCTAGTAGAAGCACTGGAACCAATAGCTACCACCCATACATTTTGCCTGCTTAAAGTTACAGCTTGGCAACTTAGAAGGGGATTTACGTGATTTGAATTAGAGTATTAAAACAAACTAAAACTCAGAAAATCTCTTCTAGTTCTGAAGTGTTGTGGTATTCTTTGTTGTTGCCATTTTCTTAAAAAAGGTAAAGACTCATTGAAGATATTCTAAAGGGATTTTAATGGCTTAAAGTTTCAGAATTTACCTAAAGCACCCCAGAGAAAATGATAGTTTATTGTTTTTCAGAAATAATTTTTATTTTCTGCATATTTACATCCTCTTGCATGAATAGAAAAGACTAAAGACTAGATAATAACTGACATTTAGTAAAATTCAGGTAGCATTCTAAAAATCCACACCATGACATCTCTTAAAATTCACTTTCAGTGAATGAAAATGAAAGATAAACTACCTGAATCCATTTCAGATATTTTAATCCTCATTTGTTGGATTACAATAAAGCAATTCTGTGAGCACAATCTAAGTAGCTGTAGCTTTCCCATAATTAATATGTTCAAGACTTTCTCAGGCTGTTAGATACAAAAATTTATTGACTTCATAATTACCAGTAAAAATTCTAAGGAATACCACCAAATTAATAAATATGGACATTTTTAATAGGAAGGCATTGATTCTAAAAGAAGTATGCTTTTTTGGGCAACAAGTACACTGAAACAAGAGACAGAATTTACTAAAAACCCAACCGATTTGTAAAATATTTTTTCTTCCAAAAATACCCACTTTCAGAATGTTTTAGAGTGTTTATAGTGTTGAGCTTATTGTCTCATAGTACCTGAAAATAAAATTGATTAGTCTAACAACCCCCTTATGAGATCATTATTATTGTGACCATTTTAAGGTCTTGCATATACTATGCCCCAGTGAGTCTCAGCGTCAAGATTAAGAGAGGAGACTCTTTTCCATATTAAGAAAAGTCATGCTAATTTAGAATCCAAAAAATAGTTTAGTCTAGAAATGTTTAGGTTTTTTTTTTTCCTGGGTGGGGAATACTTGGTTAGAGTTCTTTGAGTGAGTATTCAGCCGTTGTAATTGGGCTGGGGGGTAATGTAATATTCCAGCCATACCTCTAGAAGCAAATAATTATAACTTTGTATATTATTCTTTAGAATATTTTTAGTTAGGAAACTTAAGTGCAATTGTATGAGCCTTAATAGCTTTAATAATAGTGTCCATAGAGATGTGTCACCAGCTGTTAAGACTGCTTTTCTAATCCTCTGGGGTTTTGGTAACATTGCAAAGGTAAATTGTAGTAGTGAAACATGCCAATTGATTATAGGGGTTGGATTTTCAAGATAAAATATTTATCTAAATTTGTTTGATTTGTTGGATATTTTTGGTTTTTTGATTATAAACATAGTACGTTGCTAGAAGTGCTTTTAGGAATGTTTGAATAGAGTAATGGCATCATACTTAAAATAAGTTCCAGTGTAATAAAAACCCACAAAATTATTTGATAATACTTTATTATATTTGGACTCAACTTTTTAAAGTGAAAACTCCAAGTAATTTTAGTGATAGCTGTATTAGGACCCCTTCTTGTAGTTTAGGTGAGATCTAACACATCAGAGATGCTGTTGTACCACATGATTTACACAAAAATTGGTTCTCAATTAAACCTCTGTGAATGGCAAAGATTTTAGGAGGGACTCATAAGCAGAATCCTTTTTCAGAGAAGAATCCTTGTTATTTAAGTCACTTTTCCCTCCCCTGTAAAACTGTCAACAGAAATTCTAAAAAGATTTTGAAAACCTTTGTTTCACCCTGCAGATCATTTTATATTTTTCTTGTCTTTTCCTTGGTGTTTACACATCATTAGAACAGAGCCTTTGGAATGGTGCCACAAAAATGATGAATATATTGTTCTTCCTCTCTTCATTCTGGGACATTTATTGTTGTGATTTTCATTTCATTACATATAAACTTTATGGTTTCACTATTAATTACTAGTTTTAAATGTGTTTTACACAAGAAGGGTATCTTTTATGGAATGATAATTCATTTGCTTTCTCTCTTAGAGAAAAAAGAGTGAGAAACTGTTAGTTTTGACAAATACTGGTCTAGACACTTGGCTAGACTAGCAGTCCATGATCAAATATCCACTGGTTTTAAACTTAAAATGCATTAGATTTCATCTCCAGTATTGATCTCATTGTTAGGATGAAACTTTTATTTTCATCTTACTATTGTAGATGCAAAAGCTTTGCGTTAGAGATTTGGGTCTACTTGTATTATTAACTGTACAAAATTTTAATGTGGATCAGATACCCAGAGAGCATTCAGTGCATTCAGGCACTACTAACAGAGTGCAAGGAGGGAAGAGGAGCCACAGAGACCCACAGAGGCATGCATCATTGACATACCTATTTAAGTGGGACTGAACAGCAGGCAGCTAGCTTATGTCTGACTGTATTTCATGCCCAACTGTGTGAGCACAAGGAGTAGGTATATATTATTCACATTTCTAAGGGAATACCAAAATCTGTTGGCTCAAGTTTTGAATATTCCTTGGTAAAGGAAAAGGAGATATGATCCATACAGAGCTGAAAGTATCTCTGCTCTTTTATCATCCCTCCAGCTCTTGTAGTTCTTCTGAGGGTCCACAGGATCTAATTGTTCTCTATTTTGTGGAGTAAAAGACATGAAATCAAGCTGAAAGGATGATGTAGGTTTTCAAGCAACATGTATCCAAGTTTGGGAACACATCTCAATATTTGTCTGCCACCGTGCTTGTTCTCTTTGGGCACTGTGTTGACCACTGTTAAAAACAGCCCAGTGGGCTAAAGGATAATTTTGTGTCATTCAGTTTGCCATTTTTCTGTCTTTCCAAGCAACATCTAGAAGCCAATATGTTTTTCTTCTGATGATGTGCTTTTGACAATTCAAGTGAACTTGACTTCCCTCCATGAACAGTCTGGTTTCACTGGCAAACTTCATATTTCACAAGTCATAGTCCGTTGGACTTCTCAGAGCTGCTTTTAGTCATGCTTTTCAGAGGAAAACCCCTAAAAATATCAAACCTTTCCCAGTTCAGCCTCTTAATGAACAATTCTCTTTGTGACCCAAAGCTGACATCAGGATGATGCAGTATGCATTTTACTAGCTGTAACTACTGTCCATGGTGGTAAAAACATTGGATTAATACGATTAAGCTCAAGGAAAATAGTTGGGCCTTCAAATGATTTCAAGCAACATAGCCACTTTCCAACACCACAGAGAGAATTAGATGCTCAATGTCTGTCATGCTCTGAAAGTGATTAAAAAGGAGCCTTTGAAAAGAGAAAGGTACTACCTCAATTCCATTGGAAGTTCCATGGCACTTCCATGACTTTGTATCTATGTTACGGCTTTGGCCATGCAGGCAGTGAAGCCCAGACCTTCAGATTCCTGGTCCTACATACAGGACTTCAGTGTCTCTTCCACCATAAGGAAAAGGGATCTTCCCTTTTATGTCTTCAGTTCCCATACAGATAACCCAGTCAATAAAAAAGGAGAGAAATGGTGCCTGCATTCCTTAGAAGTGAGGGAAGCATTTAAAAAACCTCTACAACACAATTCTTAAGGTAGTTTCCATTCTTTTGATGTGTCAGTCTATCATCTACTGTTCAGTTGGTGAAAACAACTATGAAACACAGTATCAAGGTAAGTTATAACCTAATTTTAACTTTATTGCAGGGTACAGTTCACATATAATCTCACATAAATTGCTGCTATGAAAATAGGCAAAATGAAATTCTGTTATTGTCTGTCCTGTTCTGAAATAAGCTGAATTTCAATTTTGTAGAAGTTAAATAAGTACTAAAAGAATGTGACAGAGTAACTTAGTGGCAGAACAGAGACTTAGCTTGAGAGAATATTTATGTCAATATGAAATTGAGGCATTTTTGTTGTATTTCAGGTACTTTGCTTGTTTCTGGGTATACTGCTTTCCTAATTAAAACATCAGGTATACATTTAAAAGCTATTTGTTCAGTGTAAATCTTCACTATGTTTGGTGTCACAGAGAGCAATTTTATCCCCTCTGATTTTCTTATGGGTCTGAAAAAAACAGCAATGAAATTGTAGTAGGAGGTGGTGGCAATTAAAAAAAATATTTTGTGTTTTTGTTTTCCTAAGATCAGTGTCTATGTTTCTACTCTCTGAGAGATCCAAGAGAGACAAAAGTACTTGATATGGTTATGATAAAATGGCTCACCTTAAGTGTAAGACATATATGAAAGATTAGGGTATGATCTTACACCTAGGAGGCCATTTATGATTTACATCTCTGACATTGAGGCTAATTTTAGATAAAAGATTGTGCTAGTTTTTCTGCTGATCAACTCCCCCTAGTGTAGTCATCCATCCCACACTTCCTTTGATGAGTGTTTATCATTGTGAAAAAATATGAAGGGAACTGAACACTTCCTCAGGAAGAGTGGCTGCTTTTATACCCCTCATGCAAAAGTGTGTGTACCAAACTCCACAGTGATTGCTTTCAAGAATTTTTAGAGTTTTAAAATCACAGTACAGTTTTGCATTTGAAATGAGGATAGATGAACAAATTGATGTAGGTATCATGTTGTGTCATTTGATGTTCGTATCAGGTTTTTTAATTTAGTGTTAAAAGATTTGCAATATATTTGGCATGTTATCTAGCTTCCATGTTATTACATTGGTAGAATTATTTTAATATATTTATATTTAAATTTAAAAGACATTGTGTGATTTTTGATTTTATTATTTGTTCTTTAGCAGAACCTTGATTTTTAGTAGTGTTTAACATCAGTTGGTGCTTTTCTTCCCAACATGGGTATTAAGGATGTGCAAACATTGGTTTAATGTGCACAAGCTGTTTAACTTTGATCTTTCTTATTTTCTTTTGTAAGTTTTATCTGACACATATGGTGCCTCAAGATGTAAATATTAGTTGACACGTCTGGTTGGGTAGGACTACAGCATATAGTGAATGCTTCCATTTTCTTCCACTACATCAGCACAGAGAGTTTCTGAGTTATTTGACTCAACGTCAGGGATGTTTCTTAGTATTCTTAAAACCATGCTCAGCAAAGGCCGATGCAGTGTCTCATCCAGTCAACCTATAAATAATGGTAAAATATGGAATTTGTTTTATTTCTTTCTAGCCTGGAGAGGTTAAGTACTCAGTGAGAAAAAGGAATAGGAAGAAATTTCCCAGTCCAGCATCCTGCTAAGTCACCTCGAAAGTACCAGACATCAGCATCAAAATAAATTGTTCCCAGGAATTAGGCAGCATGGCCTCTGCTTCACATTGTAGAAATGTCTCTCCTTTACAAAATATTTTTTCCTTTTTGTTTGTTTTACAGCTAAATGATAGTTTAATATTTTATTAAATATACATATCTTTAATGATAAAAATTCTCAAAATAATTTGGTTAATTCTTTGCCCATTTTAATTTCTGATGACAGCTTACAGTGGTCCTACATATTGTCCAGACTGCTTGTCATTTGCCTTTGCTGCAGTTCCCAATTGCTGACAGTTAAGATTCCCACATGTTTGCTCTGTTAGTCTAGAACTGGAAAAGCATTGTCAACTCTCCTTGATGTGACAACTTCAGGCAGATGCCATGCTCTTTTCTGCACTGCAAGAATCATCATAACGCACAATGTTATCTCCACTACAATATAATTTTAATATAAAAATTTTTACACTTTTTGATAGCCCCCAGAGGAGCTGGTTTTCTGTTACAAAACACCTTTGTCTGGGTAATGTTTCAGTGTCAGAATGGCTGAGACTGTTCAGAACTGGCCCTCCAGTTCATATTTATTTTGATGCTAAGAATTGTAGATCTACCACAGTATTTGATGATGGATCCCAGTCCAAATGGATATCCAATTTGAAATACTTTTTCTGAAACACAGAAGGGTCTCATCTGCTTTTAGTAAAACCATTAGTTTAGAGGTTGTAGGCAACACTCTCATAAGCAACACAGGCCCTGTAATGGGTTATTTTTCCTGAGAAAGCTGTGGAAAGAAGAACATGGGTTGTATGTCTGTGCTGCTGATTATTCATTGAAAAAGAATTTACCATTAGTATTAATATTGAGCATTTTGCATTTGGCATTATCCTTCATGATCATTGCTGTATCAGGCATGTGTGATGTATTCAGTTATTTCCCACATGTGCTGCCTTTCCCTCATCTTTCTTTCAGTTTGAATCAGTTTAACATTACAGAATGGGGCCTAATGACAGTCAGAATGCATAGGAATAGAGTCAATGTCTTAAATTACTCAATTATTTCTTGTTTGTGTATCAAAAAGGAGCAGCATACATGTAGGAAGAATGTGTCGTTAGTGTGAACTGTCATTTTGAATTATCAGTCAACTGTGGTTTTGTTGTTCCTTTTATGCTGCTGGTACAAAACACAGAGTTTTCTAAATAGTGGAAAGCACTGATTTTGCAAGAAAGTGAATTGGTGACCATTCAGTCCTATTTTGCTAAGAGCTATAAGGATTTCATTGGTACACTTTTATTGTGCTGGGTGGTGACATGTTTTTAACATATTTCGCAGGAGGTGTATCTAGTACAATAAGCTGTAAAATATTAATTTTTTCTGTGCTGTTCATCTAGTCATGGAAATTAAATGTTCATTGTTATAGGAAACAGAGTAAAAAAACCAAAACAAAACAGCAAAAAGGCAATTGATCCTCTATATGTTATTGCTGATGCATAGAAATTGTCCAACCAAAAATATTTTTTCCGTGAGTTCATGTAAATTCAAAACAAACATACAAACAGAGGGAAAAAAAAAAAACTTGATGAAAAGGGTTGGTGTGTTTATGTGAGTCAGTGGCATATTCAGATTATGTGGTGTGATTTGTTCTGCAGCTGCTTCAAATTAAGAACAGGTGGAGACTGGAGACTATGCAAATATTCATATTAATGTAATTGTCAAATTGGTGTGTTTATCACTGTGCCTTTAAAGAGTAGGCCATACTCTTATTTTACATGTAAATGAGCTTTAGTCTTGAGAGCCACTATTGGATAATGAGCTTGTAAAGGAGAAATTTCCAGCATATGGTGAAACCTTTCTAAAGTGTGACATTTTCTTGTGTAGCAATTTATTTTATATATATTGTAGAAACATATTGTAATCTGCTTTGTTTTCTTTAGAAAAATATATCCATGGTGCAATTTTAAAATCTAACTCAAAGAAGGAATGAAATAATATTTCTTTTTTCTTTTTTTGACTTAGCGTAAACCTTTAGTAAGACAACTTTTTATCTTCTTCAACCATTTACTGTATATTTACAAACCTTCAGAGATTTTAGGCCTGATTCACTTAAATCTTTAAAAAGTATACATTGGAGAGAAAATGTGTTTAAAAAGGATTTTATTTTTCAAGACCAACTCTGTTTAAACAATCATAAACTGGGTCTCTGAGTTAAATATATGTTTTTAACCATTATTTGCCTCATGTTCCTTGTATGCATAGCTATAGAAATGTTCAGCTGGGTTTTGTGTTCTTTCTAGATCAGAGAGATTTAGTATTAAAGGATGTCCAAAATGAAGACATGATGGGAAATTTTTATTTTCTTGTAGTATGGACCTAGTTAACAAGTTACCCAGTTTAAAAATCAAAGACCACTATGAATCTATGTATTAGTGTATTTTTTTCCTTATATCTTTTGCATATGATGTGGATTCATAGTAATTTATATTCTGTTAATAGAAAACACTAGGTAGTTGGGGTTTGTATATGTCTGCATATACAAGACAATTTTATATATGCTGTCAGTGAGGTAGGTCGCATATCTGAATCTGAGGTTTATGTGCTGTGTGGGATGCTTTGGACTGGGAATTTGGGCCAAACAGTTGAGAAAGCCCATGTGTCTCAGGAAGCAGAGGCTGAGGGCACTGGCTTCCAACAGCTGACTACTGGGCAAATGAGACTAGAACAAGGTCTTCCTGCTTTTCTGAATCCTATGGCTATGGCTCAGGTGGGGTTTCCTATTTATTTGCAAGAACAAAAAGAAAATTCAGTTTTGATTTCTGGATATGTTTCAGCAAAAAAAGTAAAATCTATAGTTACTGGGTTCCATGCAGAACCCAATGGCATCAAATTTATTACTATTTATTATCATCAAAGCACAACTGGTAACTTATGTGAACAACCTAAAAGGTAGGTGCAAGAAGTTTAAAAAAAAATTCTTAATTTATGAGAGGTATGTTTCCCTAAGGCATCCCTCAAGGAGAAGAATAACTCTATGTTTAAGAGGTGGCTTCAACCTGTAGCAAATTATTTAAAATTGCATTTATTTCCATGGTGCTTAACTGGTAACTGTTTGCTTCACAGCCTGTTCGCTTCTTATGAAATTTTTCCTTCACTTATTAGAATGCTCTTAATGGAATACAAACTATTTAACAAAGAAAAGATTTGCAGGAACTTCATTATGTATGCAGAAGATGGTAAAGCTTTTCTTTAGGGTTAGCTTGGTTGTATCACTTTACAGTACAACTGTCAACCAGATAAAACAGCAACCTCCTTTTCTAATTGATTTGAATTATATGCATCATTTCAGTAGGATGTTATTGTGGGGCTAATTATCTTTGCATTTAGAAAAGTTTTTACTTCTGCTTGACTGCTTGTTTTTGGAGGCGTTTGCATGCAGAAATGTCCTTCATGCTATGCAATATGGGTACCTTCCAGTATCACTTGGAACTCACCAAAGTTACGCTTCTGTCTCAGAAATAAAGATGCAACTTGGACATTTCCGCACAAAGGACAGCGTGCATTAGGGAACTGTGTGATTCTGTCACCCATGTAGAGACTGCTTTAAAACAGATGGCCAAAGCCATCTTGGCTCTATTAAAGTTCTCACAGAGTTCTATGGGAAGTCTTTTGAGATTAGGAAAAAAAAGCCTGAATACATGAGCAACTAATAGTGAATTAAAAACAAAACAAAACAAAAAAGTACCTTTCAGTGACCCTCATCACTAATATTTTTTTAATACTTCTTGTATGTGGAATATCAGCAATTTCCTGGGCCCCACAATAAATCATATATAAGTAGAACTGGATCTGAGCATATTTGCATCCCATTTATATCATTATATATTGCCTAAGTCAGGACCACTGCTGTTTACTTGCACAGGTCATGGTGTTTGTTTTCTCTTGGAGAGAAATTTTGGGCTCAGAAGGGGATGAAATTTTGCTTTTTTGAGATTGGCATTGACAAGAGGTAGCATAAGTTGAGGTTCACAGACTGGTAGTTGCCTCAGCATCTGTATTACCATTTAATTAGTCTTGCTCACATGTGCAGAATTAAATCATTCACTGACTTGGAATCAGGATAATTCTGATGCCCAGCTAAGACTGGTGAGGGCCCTTTTAGGTGTTTCACTCTCCTTTGCAGTTGAAAATAGTCCATCCCCTCATGTAACCTATAAATACTACTGAACAGATTCTCTGATGTTAAGAATCACCTGGCAAATGAGACATTAGTAACACTTTTGATTACTGTTGAACTTTTCTTGTAGCATACGATAGCTGTGGTCCTTGATGAAAATCTATCAGTGGTAATAATGCCTAAGGAAATGTGAAATGGGCATTTCATGGACCTTTGTGTAGCATAGCTTCATTGACTAGGGAGCTAGACCCCACCACAGCATTGATCTAACAGTCCTAGAAGGGAATTAAATTTTGAACACCTGAAAAATGAACTGTAGGCATATATAATTGCTTAAAATTAAAACAGAGGATGTAGTGTAAAGTCAGATAACTTGATAATTCATTATGCCTTATGGAAATCTGCTGATTGTAAGGTGTACAGCATGCATTCATATCTATAAATACACACGAACAGGTTTTCTTTCTTTCTGGAATAACAATATGTGTGTTATCACTTTCTTTAGTGTTTATTTTCTTTATCAACTCAGGAAATAAGATGAAACATTTTGTTTGTGTGAGAGATGCTATTTTCATTCAGTTCAAGATTTTCCTGTGCCTATATTCAGTTAACATCTCCAGTTTCTGTCTTATTAAAGGATCACTATCTTGTGATCCTTTTATCTACTTTGCATTGCTACTCTTCTTTTGTAAAGGAGAAAAAAATACTGAGAGAAAGTGATCTGCCAAAGCTCAGGCCACTGTCCCTCCATGCATTAGTCAGCAAAATCACTTGTGTAGCAAAAGACTGATTGCCCATCTTCTCTGGACTCAACAGCTGAAGCTTTACAGCTAGAAATTTGAAAATGCTGTTACAAGTTTATGTGTTAGGCAACTTCATCTACAATTCACCAACTAGGGTAAACCATCATTACCATATAAAGAACACACACTTCAAAGTCATACACAGGATCTCAGATTTGTTCTTTAAAATCTACTTTCTCTTGAGAGAACATGTTCCTTTATTCCTTTTCTTTCTCCCATTCAGGAGTTTCATTTTAGGGCCAGACTTTCAGTTAAGTTGAGTACCCAGGACTCCATCAACATCAGTGTAAGCTGCAGCTGCTTGACACCTCTACAAATGAAACCAAGAAGTGTTTAGGAAAATTAATGGCTACAAGTTAGGCTTAAAAAAGGATATTTTTCTTCATAGACTCCATCAGATTTTGTTAATATTTATTAGGCATTATTTATCTTTTTTGATACACATAGAGTTATAGGGGTTTTTTTTTGTTTTGTTTGTTTTTTTTTTCCTTTGTATTGTATTCTTTGAATTAATAACTAATTTTTGAGGAGGCTGGTGGATATTTTGCCAAATTGTTCTAAAATTATGTGGGGTGTTTTTATTTTAACCAAAGTTACAGCTGCAGAGCTGTAAAGCAGTCAGTTTTCCTTATTATGACTAGTTCTACAACTTGTACTGTTTTAAATTGCCTGCAATTAGCATATTTCAACCTTATTTTTAGGTTTAAATTGCAGTGTGAGAATGTGCTCTCCTCTTAGCTAATTAGTGCTATCAAGGAACAGTAGGTTACCTCATTAGTACCATGTGCATTTAATTAAAGAAGAGAAAATTGGAGTTAACCTCATAGTTAATATTTTCGCAGAGTGCTACAATGCCAACACCTTCAATTGGAGTCACACCCCTGTGTATCTAATTATTCACTGGTGCCATATAAGGTTAGCAAGGATACCACCATGCTGTTGACAAAATAATTTAGATGGAAATCTGTTTGCTGGTTTCTGATATGAAGCTCCAGTTAGAGCAGATTATTTTTATTTAAGTGGGTTGGAGTCACAAAATATTTTTACTGTCTTCCTATCCTCTCTGTTATGTTCACACCAAAATCTAGGAAAGGCCCAGAGCACAGAGGCACTTAATCTCAAGCAGGTGATCTCTGATCTTCATCCATCCCTTGCAGGTGTCATAGCAGTCTGGATATAACCACTTTATTTTGGCTACAAGTATTGCAGAAACCAGTAGAGTTATATTGTACTCATGAAAAGAATAATAGACAAATGGGACCAGAATGAAGGTACCTGCCCTTTGCAAATGTGCTCAGAATTTCTTATGGCTTGCTTTGCTTTCCAATTTTCTTTTTCACCATGCTACTTCACAGTTCTAAAGGGCACGATCTATCATGGAGATGAGAGCCTTCAGCTCCTTTAGGTTTCAGTGAAGTTGAATGTGCTTATTGTTTGTACTCTAGGCACTGCAATTCATGTCTGTTTACCCATGGAAGAATTTTTTTTTATATATAGCATAGTATGTATTTTAAAAAAGAAAATAAAAGGGATTTTTTTTTTCCTTAATGAATTTGTGATACTAGTGGTTGGGCCTACAGTTTCCAGTCTGTGGTTACATTAAGTAAGTCTGAGATCTGTGTTTCAGTTTTGAATCAGCAAGCTGTACTGGACACCCAGAACTTGAATCTCTTACAGCATCCATATAGTGCTGATTTAACAAGCTCCAGAGATATTCTTATTTTTAATATATAAATATATTCCCATTACTGGTGTAAAAAAGAGTTACATGAGTCCTGAAGTGTTTTAAGAGTTAAAGTTCATCACCTTTTTCACTTTGCTTGTCTAAAATTGAACAGCTCAGCACTCACAGAGCCACAAACACACCAAGTGGATTTCTCTTCTGAATTTCATTGTCCAGTGCTGCTAATATGAAAAATAATTTTGAGCAAGCCATTCTGTGATTCAGTTTTCCCATCTGTAAAATGGAAATGCCATTACTTCATGTGTGAAGATGATTCAAGGGCAAATAATTGTTTTTTGCACAATACTCAAGTACAAAGCTACCTTGTACAAGAGTATATCAGTACCAGATCAACTTCACATAAAGTGCATTTAATTATTGTATCTGTGGGATTATAACTGAATCCTTGAAGGCGGGGTTTTTCAGAAGTCTTCATACTAAATCCAGTACTTTTTTCTCTGTTCTTTCAGATTATCTGTCTCAAGTGCTTATATTGGCACATACGTGGGTGCTTTAAATAGTCACTTTACAAGCTTACTTAATGCCAACCACTTTGACATTTAGCACTGCTGTTCAAATGAAAATAATAGCTGACCTTTTTAAATTTGGGGTTTTTTTTATTATTTTATAGTGAAGTAGAAAAGAGGCTCTTCAAACATTGGTACTTTCCCATATTAGCTTTCCAAACTGATGAGCCTTCCGAATCTATAGTAAGTTGAAAGGAATCCAGTGGCAGGGTGGAACTCTGAGTTGGTCAGTTTGACAATTGGATGAAGTTTCCATGTGAAAATAAATGAACTCAGTATTCACTTAGCTAATTTGTGTTTTATATATTGCTGCTAGAAAAATGTGGAATTACATGATAGATCCTTTTATCTTTTTTTCCCCTGTATATATATATTTTTTTAATATGATATGTTCTTTTACTGTCAAGGTACATTTGAAAAATGCAGAAATTAAACAACTCTGTTTCCTACGACCTGTAAGGAAGAGTTCAGATTACAAAAAAGTTTTTAGAAATAAAAGAATAACGAGTTTTCATTCCTCTATTCATGTTGCAAGAAAAAACTACATAAAAGCATGCCATCAGTGTTAAGTCGTTAGCCTGACTTCAACCACAATCTCTGTGTAATGTGTTGTGAAATAGGGACTAGTTTCACTTGTATCCGAGAGAAACTGCAGCTCAAATTACAGCCCTTGGTGGTATCATTGCCATCTCTTTGAAATATCTTGCTCAGCTCCATCAAGAATAACCAGGTAATAAAGACAAGGTCTACGTGGTGAATCAGCAATGACTGGTGTTTGGTTTTGGTTTAGAACTTCACAGTCTCGGCACATCTAGTGGCTGGACCTTATAAAACATCCAAACAAATATGTGAAGCACAGATCAAACTAGGAATGAAATTTTATATACTCACTTCCAAAATCTGCATGAAAAAACATCTGAAACAGAACTTTTATCTGGACCACTTGTCAGAGAATCCAAATCATTATTGGCAGCATCTTTGATGGACTGCCACCAGTTTGCCACCCATCTCTAATGATCTTTGGTAGATTAAGGACTTTAATGTGTAAATCATTAAATGATAAAGAGGTACCTTTAAACCCAAAATATCTACATACATACTTCAATTACATTGTATAATATTACTAGTAATTATAGCTGCTACATTCTCTAAGTTTTTGTTTAGAATTGTGATCTTTTTTTCCTTTTCAGTGCTTGCTAATGAACTTAATAATAAGGTCACAGTTTGGTTTGAGGTTTTTTTTGGGTTTTGGGTTGGTGCGGTTCTTTTGGGTGGTTTGTTTTTTGCGGGTTTTTTTTTTTTGCTAAGGTTTGGTTTTAATTCCTACAGCTTCTTTTATTCAAGTTTATTTTTTGGTCATGTGGTTTTCCCAGGGAATGTGTTATTTATTTTACTGGACTTAGTCACTTTGGCACCATTTGAACTGACAGAATATAAAGTAAACAAATGGTGTTTTTCTGAGGAAAGTGACGGATAAGCAGGGAGAAATATTTATAAATCAGTCAAAGTTCTTTATTGGTATATTCAAAAGATGAGAAAGAAGTATTCCAAGATAAAACAACATGAGCTCTGTGTTTATGTAAAGTATCCTACATTATATGTCAGCTTGGGTAAGGAAAGTACATATAACACAATAGTAAAATTGTCACTTCTTGTTTTGTTCTGTCTCCCTGTGTAACTGCAGAGCTATGAATGTATCTACCTCTTGAATTTTCTTTGCTGTATTAAGTTTCTTAAAAGGAAATTTATTTTTTTTAAATCACCCTCCACTTCTACAAAATTTAATTTACAACTGCATAAAAGAAATTACTGTAGTTTAGGCAGTCAAGCATTTCAACAGATCCCTAGAAATGTACAAAGGAAAGAATGATTATCAGTCCTGAATTGTGGATTAAGAGGATCATACTACACAGAGTACTGTCTAAAAGTAGCAATTTAATAGAAAATGTGGATGTTCATGTGAAGAATGTCTCTGAGGTTAAAGATAGCATTTAAAACATGATTTTTTTTAATTATTATTATTTGGTGGAAGATTTGCCTAGAGATGCTTGTGTTCTGAATATTTTTATTGAACATAACAAGCACAGCTTCATTGGTAGTGTTAGAGACGTGTTCTTTACATGTTCTGGTTTTAGTTTTTTACCAGGTTTTGGTTTTGTTAATTTTTTGTAGAAGGGGAAATTCCATTAAAATAGAAGAATTCTCATTTTGGACTGCAGAAAATGTATTGAAAATGCCCATGAACTCCCTTCAGTGTCATTGTGTTTCAATGCACAAATAAGCTGTAATTCAGGAAGTACACATTTGCATGTATATAAAGAGAAGTTTCTAAAAATCACAAGGTAAGTGAGGTTTCTGTGGTTCTAGAATATATTCTTCATACACATTTCCTTGTGCATTTTTTCCTCATAAACTAGCACTACTTTTTGAGTCTGTTTGAAAACAGATTTTCTTCTTTGAAGTTTGCAAAGAGAGGAGAGAGATACTTTTAAGAACTTCACATGTGTGTTCTTGTCCTGTAAACTTAGGTAATACTTTTGCACAAGATTCTTGGCAAACCATTTAGTGGACGAAATGAGCACAGAGTTGCTTTAATTCTGCCTTTTTAAGCCCAGGGACGACCTAATCCATTATTTCGAATGTCACCTCTGTGTTAGCTCACAATATATCTCAGGTAAGGCATATCACAGTGTGCACAAGTTTTTGTCAGCATTTCATTTTGTGTCAGTACAATATTTGAGAACAGTTTCCCTGAACAGCCAGCTCAAGCATAGACTGCAACAACAAAAAATTCAATGGAGTGCTTTTCCAGAGGCATTCTCCCTCCTGCTGCAAATAAAAATCATCACTTGACAGCAAAGTGATTTCTTTTCTCTCAAATGCACTTTATTGTCAGCAATGTAATTTATATCAAGCAAGCAGTGAATTTCATCCATTTATAGTATCTGAAGATTATTTTTGTATCCAACATGAACATTTATTCATGTTTTGGTCTTTTGTACACAGCTACATTACTTTGATTATTAGAACCTTACCTAAAAATATATTTTGCTAAATTAGAGCTACTTTTACTAGTGACTTAATAAATTTTTTCTTCTTTCCATTATGATCATTGGCTGAATTTCTGGTGCATTAGTTTGGTTTTTTCCCCTTCTTTTTAATTGTTGTGGAAACAAACAAATGTATTAATAGAAGCAGATTAAGAAGGAGCATTTGGTATGTTACTGATAGGAGATCTCTATAGAATACCTGAAGAATATATAGAATTCTATATTCTATCAAGAATACCTGAAGGGAGATATCTGAGGATAACCTTTTCTCATATAAATTAACTTTTCTTCAACTTGCAATATCAGCTGAAAACAGGAAACCATATCTACACTTGTAGGCATCTGAGCCTGTCTACATCCTCGTGTGATACAAACATGCCTTAGAGTTGTCAATCACATCATGTGAACTAATAAAACACAAATACTGTCCAATATACCGTGAAAAGAGAAAATGGGACTTGGCTGTTCTAAAATTTCAAATAATAATCAGGTTAATATTTGTAAAAAAATTAAGACATTGCAATATAATGAGGGTTTTAATGAATATATTTACATTTCATGTGTTTTTAATTTCCCTAGCTTTTCTGGATGAAACTCAATCACTTTTCTTTTGCTTTGTTTTAATGTAGGATAAATCAGTATATGTAGTTTAAACTTACAGAATGCGATAATGTGTAGCCTTTACTCAGGTAATATTCAGTTTTGTGTTGTCTTGAAACCATATTGCTGAACAGGCTGATAGCTAAGAGTACACAGAGAAGAATGTGTTGAGCCACATGCCTCTGGTGAACTTTGATGGGAAATTGCCCACTCTCTCCATTTATTGTTTTGAAAGGGTTCCCCAACAAGTTAAGAAAGCAAGGTGATTTTAGAAAAATATAGGCTGGAAACAACATAAGTTGTCGTCTAAAAGGTGGCTTTGAATGCCAGCTAATACACTGAAATGTTTTAATTACAAAATAAGCTGTGATTGTTACAGTAAAATATCAAGAATATTAGAATTCAGGTTCAATACATAATGCTAAAGTAGTAAGACAAGTAGTAAGATTAAACAAAAACAGTATTGATCAAAAAAAAAGTCTGCATACTAATCTGTATAGGATTTAGATTTTTCCTTAGTTATTTTATGAATCACAAATTTTTCAACATCTGCAAGATCCATTTTAAGTCCCCTAAATGATACTGCTTTCCACATCTAGAGAACATAGAAGTAAGTGTTTATGGGTTTATATTGATCCTTTGTTTTTGTCACTAGGCTTTTGCTCATTCTTGGAACGCTTTAGAGCCATTTGAATTTTATTTACAATTTACTCTGAAATTAGCTCTGTATTCTGTACAATGCACTTTTCATTAACTCTTGTTTATGCTTAAGACAGTCATGAACTTTACCATGGGCTTGATTGACCTGTTGCTGGTTTTTGTTGGGACCTATTCCCACGATTATTAGCCAATTCTTAGTATTTCTGAGTACAAAATAGCAGTCACAAAAAAACCCCAAAAATCTAAAAAATATCTCAGAATTTGTGTTATTACTGGTCCCACATTTTGTTTCAACTGCATTGAAATAGCTTTGATGTAGCACTAGGAAATAACGAGCAAATAAAGCTGGGTGATGTCTTAGAGCAGTTGTGTAGATTTTAAACATTTTCACATGTCATTGGCAAAGCAATAAATACACATTGCTCTTGACTCTCCAAAAAAAGAGTTGTAATTCAGTTCCTGTTCTTAACAGTTCCTGTATTTCTTGACCACTAAGCAGAACACTAAGAATCTGTTTGAGAAGTATTTAAATAAGTGTTTACACAAAAGTGAGAGTTTTTAGGTTGCACCAAATACCTTGCCAGCTCCATAATCCAAACAACATACATACATCAGTAACTGTTTTGGAGACATTTAAATAGTATTTCTCTCAGATGGGGCTGGTAAAACAGCTCTGTTCTGTACTTTGAAATGGAAACTTTTAGCTTCAAGGATCACTGGCAACTTACTTCTGTTGTCTGCTGAGAAAGTAACACTTCATACTAAGCAGTCAACAAGAAACAAAGTCTGTCTTCTTTTATGCATAACCTGTTCACCCATTGCAGGATGAAGGTGGCTTTTCACAGCAAGTGTCCAAGGACAGAGTCTTGGATATGGCAGGTTCTCTCACTTTTTATCACTCAGTTTTTTAGCTGATCTGACAGTGCCACTAATTATTAGTAACAGATTTTGTCAACTGTATCCTTCTGCTGGACTTCTTTTATTTTTAAGAAGACTAAATTATTTCTGCTATGATGAAGGAATTGCCACAAAAAGCATTATGAAAAAATAAAATTTATTTCATGATAAATGTAGAAAAATTGCTTCGAATTTCATAGTTGAAGCTGCTCCTTTTTTAATTGACTTCTTTTGCTCAGACATTAATTTCTTCATCCCTTAGCCAGTGTGTGAGCTCAGTGGGTGTGCTATTCTCAATAATTGTAGGGATTTTCCCTTCTCCCAGTTCCATCCTACACTTTCCTAGTTTAATTTTTATCCTTCTAAATGTTTCTTTGCCATTTTCATCAGAGATGTGTTATTATAGCTGATATAAATGAGAGCTCTAGTCATCATCTTTGTGATTTGTACTCCAGATACTATTTACTCTATAAAAACACTAAGAAAAAAAAAAACAAACAAAAAACCCACTAAGAAAAAAAAACCAAAAAAACAAAAAATCCACAAAACAAACAAACAAACAAACAAAAAACAACAACAAAACCCCCAAAAATCCAAAGAAACAAAAAATACCACCCCAAACCAACCAACCAACCAACCAAAACCAAAAAAAAACAGCCCTAAAAAACCAAACCTACACACAACCAACCAAAAAACCCAAAGTCCATGTAGATACACCTCATCCCATCTTCCTCATACCAGCCTGTGTATGCTTAGACATTAACTTCAGGACCAACTGGAATAATCTTTCAATTTTCACATTTTTTCTTCATCACTGTCAACTCTATCACCATGTTGGTTGTCTTAAGCTTGAAACATAAACATCTGGAATTTGGGTATTTTTCCTATCCCTCTTATCCATACTAAGGTACCACTTCTTAAGCTGTGCACAGAGCTAAAACTCTAAAGCAGGTTCTCCACATTTCAGATATACCACAACCAGCCTCTTTTCAGCACATGACAAATGTCGTCTCATTGCTCCCAGTGTTCTGCAAAGATTTTTCTAACATCTCTCTCTGCATCTTTCCCCAGTTCCCCTTCAAAGCATTGAATACAGGCAGTTTGTTTTCAGTTTTATAGTCCTTTACTATCTGACTTCATGATACCTATTATTCTTAATAAAGTAGAAAAAAAAGGGTCATTAATTTTCTACTTTTTGATTTTCAGATAAGCCCTATTGTACTTTCTCCTGTGCTGCCTGTAATGACTGTGAAGTACCTCATTATCCTCCTCCAAGTCAGTCATTCAGACTTCTCCAGTCTATGTATAGAGAGGTTAGACGCATATATTGCCTGCTATCATGACAGGTATTTCCTATCAGTCTGTCACTGTCACCTCTTGTCTTGCGCAGGACTGTCATCTCCCTCAGTGTCTGTGCAGTGCTGACAGCACGCTCCTGGTCAGCATCATGGGAGCCTTTGTGCCCTTGCAGCAATTCCCATGTTACTGCTGCTGCCACTGCTTCCAAGTCTTCCATCACCTGTGTGATTTACCATAAGCATTGAAGTTCTTCATTCCAACAGGAAAAATACGGCCTTATAATTCATTTTTCTGCATTACTGATTCAGCTGGTTTTCCTAGTCCGCCCTTTCACAGGGGAAACCATGCTCTTCTTCTTTGGCCTCAGTTTACTGAAATTGCAGAGCACACACATCTCTTTCACATCTAATAGGACCTCCAGTATTTTCAGTCTACAAGAAATATTTGTAAATGTCTCAAAAATAATGGGTGTTTTTAAAGGTGAGACCAAAAGAGATGATTCAAAGGATATTCAAAAAGCCTTTGACACAGTCCACACAGTCCTTCATGAGTGATTATTAAGAAAACTTAATAGTTCTAGGTGAAAGTTAAATTTCCGTGATAAGTTAGAAATGAGACAGAAGATAGACTATGCTTCTATTGGAGTATATTGGAGTATATTGTTGATTTTCAGCATGGCAAAAGGTTAACATTTCTGTCTCCTCCTGACCTGTACATTAAGTACCATTGTTTAATATATTTTTTAATGAGCTGGAAAGTGGGATGAAGGATATCACATGTTTCAAAATTTAAAGATAACCAGAAAACTTACTTAGCCTTGTGAAGATTAGAGATGACTTTGAGGCATTTCAAAGGAAGGTGGAATAGTAAGTACACAAAACCATAGTGGTAGAAGAAAGATAGTACTGGTTAATATGATACATACTGATGGAGTAATTTAACTGCTTATACTGATGATGTAACTGTTTTCACCAATTTTTCTAAGCATAATCACAGTGTGGCAGAGGAAACTGTATCTTATAACAAGCATATCTTTTCTTAGTCTGCAATAAAAGGAATCCAAGATTTATGAAAATTGAGAAGTGTGCAGATAAAAACATTATAATACCAATTTTGTTTTGGTCTGTGATCTGATAATGTTATGTGGAATTTGGGATGTTTCATTCTAATTCTAAAAGTAGCATTCAGGAGCCTGAAGTAGAAGCTTTTTTTCTCCCTCTCTCTACTTCTGTTATGCAGTCCAGCTATTTGAGACCTACATTGTGTCTTTATGAAACTCCAAGCAAAACTGTATTTAGAAAACTATAGAGAAGTGAGGCTTCCTATCTGTTCGTATATGTATCTGCATGAGAGTCTACTCTTTGTAATGGTTTTTGTTATTGAGGTATTATTTCCAAACCAGGGTAATTTATTTTCTACATAAAATATATTCTAATTACAAGTGCCATTTAGGTTGTTTCGAAAAAATATTAGCAGAAATTCTAATATTAATAATGACAATAATAATTTATTAGTTTAGGAAAAAAGAAAAAGATTTGATTTAATGTTTGTGAAATTTCTTTACTCCCTTAATCTTGAGCGGATAGAAAAAGCTCGTCATTAGAAAAAACTGATGGAGCTTTGGTTCCTCAAGACCATGATACCAGGTTATTTACCCAAATCAGTCACCCAAACTACACTAGAGCTGTCTTTGTACAGATAAGTGAATTATCTTTTTAATATATGTATATGTATGCACATTCTTGTGAATTGTCTGTAGAAGCTTTTCATATTTAACTTACTTCTATAGTGCCTATTTCTGCTTTAATCTCAGTCTCTCAGTCCTTTCCTGTTGTACAGTTTTATGACTCTAGACTTTATTGGGAGCAAATTATACCACAGCCTCTTCATTGTTCAAATTCCTGGAGCACTGAGTTAGTTGCAGTCTCTATATAAATGCATAGAAAGCTCTTATTTTTTATACCCTAAGTCTCTTCTCCCTGGAGCAAGTGCGTTGATATCTTTGCACAATTCCTGCCATAAATGTGATCCCCTCATTTAGTTGTTTAAATGAGAAGGATTTTACCTGAATTATGAAATTCACCTGAGCTGTGCAACACAGGAAAGCATGAGACTTTGTATCTGACCCCTTTCACTCCAGTCTTTCCAAGCTTGGGTTAGATGTCTGAGAAAATCGTTGTTTGTCCTATTTGCCAAAGTAGTCATATCTCAGGCATTCCAAGTACTGCATCTAGTCTGTGTTTTTTTCTTTTTTTCTTCTGTATCCTGTCTTACTGTGACTAGAGTAGTCTGTGCTTGTGCATAAACTGGATTTCTACTCCACAGAACATCATCTGTTCTTGATTAAAGAATGTGTAAATCTCATCAGATTAATAGCGGATAGGATAGGCCAGGACCCTAAAAGATGAATGCCAGGATTTGTTGGATGCAATCCATAGCAACCCCATTATGGTCCTATCAGGAGGGACAAGAATTATAAAGAATAAAACTCCAATCCCAAAATCCCTTGACACTGTCCTGTTTTTAGAAAGGACACAGTATTGCCTCCTGTTTGCAATGGATAACCTCTCTGTTTCAGTATAGTCTTTGTCCTAAAACTTTAAGTCTTACTGATACTTCTCCAACCATCTTCTTTCCTTGGGATTTCTTTCCTTTTAGAATTTCATACTTTTTAAATGAGACATTTTCTTCTCTAAAGAAAATGTATTTAGGTATGCTAATCTCTTTAATCAGCTAAACACTCAGCCCTCGTCCTCCCAGACATACTTTAAAGACATACTTTGGCACTTCTGTAGATCCTTGGGCTAGAGGTTGTAACTAATCATACAATTGTGTTTGGTGAGAAATAAGTGTGTGAAAAACTCATAAACTACCAACTACCAATTCTTCAGAATGAAGAATTTAGCAGAAGATGTGAATACAGATGTGTGCCAACACACGAAGAGAGGATGCCTGGAAATTCACTACAAAATATTGACTATTCTCCAAATAATAGAATTTTTGGTTTCCATTTCACTTAGTACTTACAATTCAAGAAAATTCCTATTTTACTTACTGTGAGAAATTTCTTTTCCAAGTACACAATCAAAGAGTGCCAGTACCATTTGTGAATCTGAACAATAGCAGACTACAAACTGAACACACTGCAGTTTCTTTGTGGTGGATGATGCACATCCTCAGTTGGACTTCTGTCACCTTATGTACTGTAGCATTAAACTATGAAACCACAGACAGTTCATATTTAGAGTGGTGGGTCTTGATGTATGTGCCTATCATAAACTGCCAGGTACTTCAGGAAAAAAGCCTCTTGTTTTGACTGCATAATTAATTGCAAAGAAGATGAAGATAAAATAGGAAAGCAAAAATAGAAAGATAATATTTTAGATTGTGAAATAAGACATAATGTCACTGTCTGATGTCAGATATTTTTAAAGCCTGTTAGGTTGTGTAGGAATTCCAGTTAATATATATAGTCCTTTAGACTGAAAATATTCTTCAGTTTGTCCAATTGACTAAATTTCTCTATGAATCAGCAGACTGCTGGCTCCCTGTTTTGCTTGAATCATTCTGCCATATCTGCTTAACAAAGGAGGATGCAATGTCAGCTACAGAAATATATTGGAAAATTTCTGTATCTTTCTAATTAATAATTTCTTGCATTTGTAATTGCTCAACAGATATAGATGCTGGAAAGACCATTTTCTTTATTAAACAAGTCAGTAGCAGTATATATTGACTTTTTACTTATTTTTCATATAACTTCTGGAAGAAAAAAAGTATGAAAAAGAAACTATTTATTGCTAATTTTATTTATGATATTCATATTTTCATGAACTTTTTCCAATGTCACTTGAGAACGTTTCATAATTTTATGTGTTCCATTTTTATTGTGTCTTATATTTGGGTTATTTACGTCTGTTGGATTGATTTGAAAGTTGTCCACTTTTACAAGTATATTTAAATAGTAGGAGCAGTGTAAAAAGAAAGCCAGGAGTGACTCTATTTCTGGAAGGATGGGGAAGTGTCCTACACAGCATTTTCCACACTTCTGAGCAGTGTCTTCTTGACCTTCAATTTAATGTTGAGACAGTCACTCTTTTCCAAGAACTGATTGCTCAATCATTTCACCAAGTGGTCACATCTTTAGGAAACAAGAAACGTGTACAAGAAGGAATGATTTAGTGTTAGACTTCAAATCTTTGTGCTTTGCAAATTCCTTTATGTTTAGAAAAGCTGAAGAAACAATTTGTGGAGGGCTTTGCATGTGATGGCTTTTAAGAAAAAAGAGATTAGCCACAAGTTCTGTGAATACCATCATGGGTGGAGAAATTCAGAGGCACTTAATGCACTCTTCACTCCAGCTATGACATGCAGGTAGCAGGAGCACCCCATGGTTGGATGTGTTGTGTTCTCATAGAGATTGCAGCACTGCAGTGAGTGCTCTTGCAGCCCAGGGCCTTACTTTAGTGCTTTCACTAAAGCTTTCAGTATGGAAAATAAATCATGTTCAACTGAAAGTGTTTCACAGCTCCACAGATGAGAAGGGAAAAGTGTTTCTTAGACATGTTGCACAGATGTTTGTCATCACTTGCGCTTCCTCGTAAGATAGGTCTTGATTAAATTTGGTGGAGCTGCAGCTGGTAATGCATGCACCCTGTCCTCTGGCTGAAATGTGGTCTGTCCTTGTGTATCTTTCTATCAACTCAAAATTCAGGCCTCTAAGTACATTGTTTACATCCAGAGGAGTATGAGCATAGGTGATACTGAGCCAGGTCCTAATAGCCTATGTTCTGAGTGCCCACTCCAGGTGTATTATAAAAGGTGGACAGAGTAAAATGATAAGACACAATAAAAAAACTTGAGATGCTTTCCTTATACATTCTCCCAGCAATGGTAGGCTCAAAAACCCATTGTATTCCAAAGCTCCAAATAGATGTTTAATCTATGGATAATTAAGTTTACATTTTAAAACATGCAGAGTTTGGGGTTTTTCCTTGCTTGTTCTGTCAAAATTAGTGCTTTGTTTCTATCTTGAATGTATTTACATCTTATTTCCAGGCATTCAATTTTGTTAAACTTCAAAGAATATTAAGAGGAAACAGTGTTAGCATTCGTATCACAGAATCAGATTTCTCAGATCCAGCTAATGCTCTTTGACTGTGTTTCAGAAGCTTCAGATCAACTTCTTCAGCAACTGAAACCTGGCAGATTTAATGAGATTTATAACATTATTTAGTTATAGTGAAATCTTTTAAAGTTCTGTATTGTAATTATGAGTGATTTCATGTACCAGTAAATCTTTGCACAAAAGCTTGCAGGACATGACTGGTGTCTCCCTCTAGTTGTCTTCCCTCTCTATCTCTCTCTTTCTCCCCCTCTTATTCAATCCATTCTCCTATTTTCCTAGACCATTACCTAATGGTGTTGGGAGTAAGGACATTATTTTCAGGATCTTGTTTGTTTGCCATTTAGTTTGACTCTTGGAGATGGAACATACCCAAACTTCTCTTTCAAGAAGACAAATTTTGTTTCTATAATCAGCTGGGAAATACCCTGGTGAAGAACTTTGTTTATATTCTACAGATATACCAAAACCCATGAAAACCTTTTCTCTGATAGATGTTTTGCTGTACAGTATTGAATTATAAAAAACTATAATAGCATATAGAAGGCTTATATAAATCTTAAGTATCACTAATGAAATGCTCAGTATTTGAAAGGTAAGGTTTTCTTCCCTGCTCTGTTGAAGTTTTTTCTGATGAGTAGACAAAGAATTACAATATAGAGTTACAACAATTTGCCTCCTCCAAAATTTTCTCTGTAAAAGTAATAATTCAGATGTGTCCAGTGCATTTTAATTCTCCATAGGAAAAAAAATTGAAGATGTTAAGGTTAATCAGGGCTGAGCTAATAGAGGTCTGTTTGCAATTATATCCTGTGAATCTTCTGAAGGCAGAAGTTTCTGTCTGCCTTGGAAACTTAACAAGAAGAATTTATTTCAGACATTGCTTACTAGCATCCAAACAAAAAAAAAAAAACACCTAACTTGATTTGTTCTGAGTAAAAAGAGAAGAGAAAAAAATAATCTTCATTCAAGAATTAATTTTAGTACCATTTATTCTCTGGGCACACTTTATGTTTAGATGCCGTTTATAAATATCTTACTATCATTTTTTAAATTTTATGACAATTTTTACCATGCCTGATGACTGTAACTCATGCATTATACATGCACACGTATTTTAACAATATTTGCATCTTATAATATGCTTTCTAACGACTTGTCATAGACTCATCAGTTAAACATTTATTTTACAAATGCATTTTGTAATATGCTATGGTAATAAACTATAAAAAAGGTATCCCACCTTGTAATATTTTCAGATGGATGAATAATGCATTACAAATTGTACCTTCATTTAAAACATGACCTCTATTCTGATGAAATCTGATACATTGTCTGGATTTATGTTGATCACTGAGTTGTGTGAGGTGCTGTCAGTCTACTTTCTGATTAATTTTCTTAGTTGATAAATTTGAAATAATCTGTAAATATTTACAAAATAATAGGGTTTTTTTTTTCAGTTATTTTGTTTTTATCCACCTGATTAATTTAAACCAAATGTACCAACCCCCATCTAGCTGGAAGCTAATTTTCATTCAAATAATTTCTGGAAATTCAATTCAGTTCTGAAATTGATTATCAAAATCATGATTGTTCTTTTGCTAGCTGCCTAAGTTTGTCATCTGTATCTCTAAAGAGGCCTAGGCTACTGTCATATCTAATCTAATGAGCTCCATAAAGCTGAAGGGTACACAATATTGGGAAATTTTATAATAAGCTATTTCACAATAAAAACATGTACTTTACTACTTGCTATTTTAAATTTCACCTACACCTGATTTTACATACTTTTTAAATTCATGGAACTTCATTCAAACCAAAGTTTTGCTTAAATAGCTATTGCCATCATAGTCAACCTGCTTTCTGCCTTCCTGAAACATCGTGCTGATTTTTTAGATAGTTTTTTTAATATGAATGTTCATACCTAAGATCTCTGGCTGATTTCTCTCTGTGTGTGCACACATGTGTAGATTGTAATATTTTCGATAGTTTTATTTCAGCAGAGATTTTTTTTCTTCAAAACTGAAGTGAAGGAAGGGAATTTGAGGGTTGCTTGGTCGATGGGTTTTGTTTACATATGCTATAGAGTATTATAGGTATGCCCATACATCTGGTGACAGAACAAAATGATTGAGGATTTCAGCAGTATTCTTCATTAGTTATCCTCCCATATCTGAAGAAAAACTGAAGTGTCTGGCAGTTTTACTTTTGCTGTTTGCCTGGAAATAGTTTTAGGGCATTGCACCTCTGTGATGCTGTCTGAATGTGTGAAGTCAATACAGAGTAGTCTGGTTTTACATCTATTTAACATAAATACAAATGACTACTTCAGGTGCATACTAAGGAGAAGTCAATGTTAGATAATTGGTCTCTTGGAAGAGGGCTTTATTGCACCAGACAATAGAAGGTTACACCTTGTCTCTGCCTTTCACCTTAATAGTCCAGGCTCAAGGGCCTTTTTGTCACCATTCATAGTCAAGGCACTTTTAGTCAACACATTGTTGTCAACACATAGTCAACACAGCTTTAAGAGACAAATTATGCAATCTGATTTAGACATCTAATTAGGATTTAATGAATTGTGCGACAGAAATGCCTATTTTTCTCTTTTGATTACTTCAGATGACTATTTCAGATTTAGATTGTAGTGCAGACTTTTTGCATTTGGTAGAGCAATATCGCCCATTACCACTTCTATTTTTTTTCTTTAATTTCTTCTAAATAAATGACTGCCTATAAAATGAGCAGGACTCATTGTCAATTGAGTTTTACCTATTCAAACTGGGCATTTTAGACCACATTCTACATAGTCAAACAAACTCAGGATTGTCTAAATTCTGTTACAGCAGCCTCCCTGCTCAGGAGGAGAATCATAGAGAATTATAAATTCTGTTCAGTTTGCTTTTGCTTTTTTTGTTTTTTGTTGTTGGTTTGGGTTTTTTTTTTTTCCTCGAGTGTTTATCATTAGTTGAAAGCAAACAACTAGTTCTAGTTGAGATATTGTGTTCAGGTGATGTGCCTTTTATCCCATAGCACCAAGGGTAGGAAATACTCATTCTACATGGAACTTCAGACTAGTCATCTAAGTACTGAAATGGGCTTGATAAAGGCAAAGTAGTTAGTGTTGTAACCCAAATGCCTTAGCCATCACTTATCCCACCCGCGAGGAATTCAAACAAAATTTGCTGGCTTTTTCTATTAAAAAAATAAAATGCAGCAGTCATTGTTTTGTTGGAAAATTCTGCCTATTATTTCCTGATGGTTGTTTCTCTTAGAATCATGTTGCATTCTTTACTTGTCTTTGAGATTACGAGTTTGACCGCTTTGTTCATTTGGAGTATGGTGACTTCTAGAGTGAATTTTTTAGCAATGTTTCTAATGTTTAACTGTTTTAGTGGATTTCCTAGCTTCAACTGTGTACACTGTTTCTTTGAATACATTAAAATATTGTAGTATCTTGGTAGTTCCTTAGTTCTCATCTGTTATACAGTCTCATCTATTATAAGTCACATTATGGTTGCACAATAAATGAAGTAAACATCTGTATTTTGTGATGGGAATTTCATTCCTTTAGGTTTTCTCAGAAAGCACAGAGCTTCCACACTTTGCTGTATTTCTTGGCAACTGGTCATTCTTTAACATAAATCAAATATGTACAATAGATGTGCTTCTGTTATTATTTGACTGTTTCAAGATTTCTGTAGTTTGGATTCATTACATTCCTTGTGTTCATGGAATTCCTTTTGTTGATTTCAGTTATAGAAAAGCCTATGAGGCCGACTCTAGAAATTTCTTTTTTCCACATTGCATGTCTTTTTATATGTGAAGATCCACAAGTGTATATTTACATAGTCAGCTATTGTGCAATCTTAGTACAGATAATAAACTGCAGGGTTGTTAATCATGCACCTTTCTCAACTGAACTTTACTAGTCTCTTTCCCTCTATTATTACAAGTCTCTGCTGTTAACACTACCAGTAATATTATTCTCTCTTTTTTTTTTTATTTTTGAATTTTGCATATCAATTTTTTCAAATCATTGTGATTTGTAGGCCAAGAGAGAGAATGTCTGATCCAAAATTAGTCACAAATTCAGTGTCTTGCCCCTTACTGAAGCCAAGAATTTGGTTTTTATTAAAATAAAAAATATATATATTAATTTTATATAATGGGTTAAGAGTAGGTTCTAGCTGCCTAATAGATCACACACATGATTTAAGTCCTGTGAAGTTAAGATGCAGTAGATTTTCAGACTAAAGTACTTATATGCATACAAAAATATTTTAAGGTTATTTTGGTATTTCTAAGATATAAAAGTTAACAAAATTCCTCAAAGGTACATAATTTTAAAAATTACCGTTATAGAAGGAAAAAAAGCTCTGTGATGCATTGTTATACCTTTTTGAAGATTTTAAAGCTAGCTTTTTTATATATAATTTGCATTTCCTATATACATAGTGATGTGTTTTTGTATAAAGGTTCCCTTCTAGTTTTGTTCGGGAGAATCTGCATAAATTGTGTATGGTTTCTCCATTTGTGAATAATGTGGTGACTCCAAACTCACACCAATGAAACTATCATACTTTTCATATCATGTATGGTATATAACATACAGACAGACTTACACTGAGGTAGAGGATGATACTGAAAATCTTTTCCCTCTAGGCTTGAAAAATGACAAAAAAAGTAGAAGACACATTTTGTGCCTTGGGAAAAACAGATCAAGAAATTAAAACTCCAGTCATTACCAATAACCTTAAAATGTATTTTAATGTGCTGCAGCTTCAGTTACCCTCAGCTGAAGCTTCTCTATTTTAGCTTACAGGGTCTTGTGACCTCAGCCCATAGCAGAGTTTCAACAGTAATAGCGACAGCCATCTTGGATAAATGTAAGTGAATTTTTTCCTCATTTCTATAGTTTCTCTCCCTCACATGCACTTTTGGAGTTTTGTTTTTCACTCAGGATGTAGACAGTATTCCTGACAACACTTCTGCTCTGTGCCAAGTAGCATGATTGACACAAAGTATAAGTAAAGGATCTAAGTGGGATTTCTTGCCTTTTAAATGTCACAGTATGAGACTCATCCTGTGCTTTTGAAATGCCAGTATGATGGCCATGCAAACTTTATTTTACCTGGAGCTAGCTTGGTGGTAGTTTTCATTATCAGCCAGGATTAATCTGCAAAAAGTGAAGCGGTACAAAAAGATTTTGGCCATATAATCTTGTTTTAGTTAATGCAAAGGATGAAATCTAGGATAATTCACAGAATATTTTTTTAAGGAAAGGTTTGCCTTCTTCAATCAGCTTTATCATTTCAGTTCTGCTTCACGTCAGATTGTGGTAATTCCATTTCCAAACTTTGCTCTGCATTCACTAACTGTTGCATAAATCTGGAGCTGGAGCTGGGAAAGGCTACACATTATACAGACTGCCTCTGTAACAACTTCCAGAAATACAAATTAAGGAATTAAGGACATCTTCCCACTATTGGTTTCTGAAGAATACAACATACAGCAGTCATTTTTTATTTCAATAGTCATCATGTTGTTCTAATGGGGAGACCAACAGAAGAAAATAGAAATAGAGTTATTAATTTAGAAAGTCCTGTCTTGTATGCTGATAGCCTGAAGAAGCTGGCATTTGGTAGGAACTTACAAAAGATAGCTGGACTTAGATATTCTTTATTATTTAGTCCTGAGTTGGCCTTTGTCTGAATTCACCATTTCTGAATAAAGTAGCATCCTTGGTCTGTTGAATCACTGTGCCACCCCTCCATTTTCTCTTTATTCATATACCTAATTCAATTCTATTCATTTTCAATTTGTTACATATATGTAACATGATACCTAAAATTCCAAGGCTTTATTTACATATAAATAGTTGCATTGTAGCTCTGTAGCTACAGTAGTACCTTCTTAATGACCTATGCTAGCTGAGCACATGATTGTTCAAATGCAGCCTGTTCTCTTCATGTTGTTTCATACGATGTCTCTGTTCACAAACTGTATGAAATGAAGGGCCACACCTATGGAGCAGTTAAGGCTAAAGCCAGCAGAAATGGAACTGCCTCCATCCATCCATCTTACAAACATGACATTCAGAGATTGATACTGGGCTGTCTTGGTGTTTTACCTGCAAATCTGTAGTCAGCTTAAAAAGTCATTACAATTCCAATCTTCTAGCAAATACGTGGTTATGGTAATACCTCTGTAATAATTGTGAGACCAACTCATATATATAGCAGAGCCTGGAAGCTGTAAGAGTAGAAGTACTTGTACCAAAACCAGTTTATTATCTTGAATTCTTGAATTGACTCAAACTTTAGTGTGCCATGTAGGTGGGAGTGGGCACTGCCATCATCTGCACACAGAAATGAAGTAGTAAAAGAAATATCATGCCTAGAATCTATTCTTTTTTGAGTAAAACTATATGAATGGAAAAAAGGTGTAAAAAATATTGGTTTGGCTACCAGTTCTAAGGAGGAATATACCAAATCATGAAGAATAATTTCTAAAGTTTCTCAGAGGAAACAGTTTAGTAGAAACCTGTGCCAACCCTGAGGACCAATGTCCTCAAAGGTAAAGTTGTTTTATAATAATTACCATAAATATTAATTTAATTTCAAAAGAAGAGAAGGTGTTCTTACATTTGTCATTTGTCATTGCAAAGCTGAGTTAATGAAAGCGCTTTGCAACCACTGTCAATGGGAAGTATGTATAGATTTTGAAAGTGTTTGCATCTAAAATAAAAGCTCAATTTCTGAGGAACTTCACAAAATCAGCACTCTAATGACAGCAATTTAAAACTCAGCCTTATCTACATGCTTATCAAATACCAGTTATTTTGTTGGAGCCATATATGCCAACATAAATTCATTGCCGCTGCAGGCTCAGCCCTGTACTTGTTATCTTTTTGACACTGTGGTTTATGTGACACCTCTGTCCCAGTAAGTGATGTGATCCTTACGTACAAGAATGATCCCCTGCTTTGATAACTGTCTCCATCTTGTAACAACATCAAGATTATTGAATTAATAGAATGATAATGTGATTCCATAGATCTTGTTAAAACAGTATTCCCTTCATAATAGATACTTAAGAGTGTGGTTTATTTCCTTTTATTATTTATGTAGCTCTTCCAGTTGCCTGTGTACAGGGGAGACAGATAAAAGTTAAAAGAACGTGTGTGTATATATATTTCACACTTTAGGGCTTTTTAACTACACTATGTAGCATGTTTAGTATTTGGTGTATATATAAATAGTATGTAAAATATGCATATATATATATATGTTTAACTGCTATATTGGGCCTTGGATATAGCTCATCATTTAACACTTTAGTATGTTATGTCAGGACTTTAAAATACAGTAGAAAGGATTTTGTGAAAATTATGTTATAGAAATTGTGATGGAGCATGCTGGGAAGTTATACATTGTGAAAAAGCTTGCTATGAAATAGTTTAGGATACCAAAAATCCAGATGCTCACAAATCCAGCCTGCTAATCCTTTTGGCCAATAGATATAACATTATGTACTTCCTACGTGATACTAACTTCTAGGAATTTCAGTTTCTTTTCTGTGTTACACTGTCATGCTTCCACAAGTCTACCCTAGCACAAGAGACATTTGTGCTCCATAGTAAAAACCTGAGGATTTTGTTGAGATACTGAAGTAACACAGGTACCGACAGTGTTGCAGTCATAAATATTTTGTTACATTATTCTAATGGTTCTTCATAATTGTCTTTACATCCTCAATGTATAAAAGGCAAAGAAATGTTAGACACCAAAGAACTAAATCCATTCCCACAGTATATGTTACTGCAGATATAGATTTTATTCAGCCTGAAATCTCCTTTCTTTTAATGTTCCATGGGCACTGAAGTCTGGATGTTTGAAGTGAGTTGAGGCTTGTGTAGATGATTTTTCTCAAAGATCTGTGCACTCTGCTCCCACCAGATTGATTTCTAGAGCCCACTCATTGTGCTGTTGCCTACAAAGTAACAGGGAACTGAGAAAAAACTGAGAAATGTTCATTTCTCAGTGTCTTTGCATCCTAAATTGGAAGATTTTGTTTGACATAATGCAACAATTGACACTGTGGTTTTCTTCAAAACTCATTCATTTAAGGAATTGGTTTAGGGCATCTTACATTGGGCAAAATTTAGCAAGATTGTGGCTTTTGCCACTTTAATGAGTTTGCTGTTGAGAAACTCCCAGCAATGTCTCGGTCAACACTGCTGACTACAAACAGATAGAGAGACAGATAGATGTGTATATATACTTTTTTTAAAGCAGGACCTAAAGCTTTGTGCTTCCCAAAGTAAAGGTAAATAGCTTAAACCTCTTCAGCAACTCTATAAACAAGAAGATGCCAGCAGCATGTCCGCTTTTCTATTACCTGTCTGTGTTCTTCTTCCATGTGTAAATCCTGCTCTAATTTCTTTGTGTTTGTTGCCACTATTTGATATTTATACAGAGTTAAATTGATTCAACCATTCATACTTCTACTTTTCCTTTCTTTGAATATTTTTTCTAGCCATTGTTATGACTTGTAACAGAGTCTGAATGTCCATAATTTAGAAAACTCTTCAGAGAACATAAGCTTGAGATTTTTTTACCAGATTGATAAAATTATATTTTTTTGTCCTCAGTTGGGTTTGCCATGGTTGTGAATAGTAACTATTCCACTGAAAGAAGCAAAAGAGTAGTGAAAATTGTGAAGTCTTTTACAATTTTAGTCGATCAGTATCAGTAGTAATAAAACTGATCCAGCATTGAACATGTCATTAGAGATTCATTAAGTATTCCAATTATAACATTTTTATTGTGACTTTTCAGTACTAAAATGCTCTGAAATTTGCTATAGTAATTTTGGGTCAAAAATATGATTTTGAAGAAGTTGAAACATTCCTACATTTTCAAAACAACGTTGTTAATACCAGTTTTTCAAGGTTGCATAATGTCGAAGTCAGGTTCATCTCAAGCAAAACTTTTGCTTTGGAATTTCCTTCACTAATATTCTTACAAGAGCATATTGGAAAAATGTTAATTTAGGTGGAAAAAAAAGCTGAATTGTTTGTAAGCAATATTGTTAACCCTTCAGAATTGCTTGTGAATCGCATAAGTTGCTTTTCATGCTGTTGTCTAATGCTCACGTTTTATAGTGCAGAACTGGATTATTCTTCTGCCAATTTGGGCGTGAGCAAAACTTTTCTATAGGACCTGCAAACCTTAGTTATATTTTAGTAGTGTTTTATGAAACACTAATTTTGAACCTCCTAGAATTTTTGGATGGAAAATGCTTTTCAGTTATCACTTTTAATTTAAAGGCAAGTCTGAGTCTCTTCTTACAGACTTGAAGAGCTGTGGCTTCTCTGGTATCATGCAGAAGGTGAGACGTGATCTTTTCATTAGGAGTACTGTAAACAGTGTATATATGTGAACTGTAATAATGTCTTTTGTCAAGAGGAAAATATTCAGGGTCATGCAGTATTTAAATGAATATGTCTGGGTTTTGGTAAGCCCAGCTCTAGAAACATCCCTCATTCCTGAGGTCAGTTCTAGGGGCAGCTGTTGTTACTGTCAAACTTGGGGGCAAAGCTGTAGCTTTGATTTCAGAGGTGGGTCAGGTGTTCAGATACAAATGTACAGTTTCTTCTGTTTGTAAGATACAGACCAGTGTAAAAAAAAGATTACTGATAAAGTTTTAACTGATATGGCATGAAATCAGTAAGAGAATAGTAGTGGAAATCGTGTTATAGCCATTTCATTCCAAAATACATATTTTGTTGGTAAATGGCATTATTTTTTCATCATTAATTATATCTTTGGAAAAAATTTACATATTTTTGTACTTGTATGTACATGTCTACAGATAATAATAGGCTTTAATTGATGCAGAGGAGCTTTTTGTCACATGTCCAATAATTTTGGGAAACGAGCAAAGTAAGAAAGTGCTGGAATAGGAGGTGTTGTGGAATTCCTCTTGGTTAAATTTTGTTTAAATATTTTAGACAAATGTCTGTCAGAAATAAACCCATTTATTCTGCATTTGAAAAGGAGGATGTGGTAGCTCACTTGCTAAGGTGTCTTTTAGGTCTAAAATTTACATAACAATTTTTTATCAAGAAATATTTTTATTTTGGTTTATTTCTTTTAATTAAAATTCAAATTAGATTGCTATTCAGTGCTTACAACAGTTATGCCTATATGTATGTTTAATGAACATCAGTTTGTGAAGTTTTGTTATGAGTAATCCAAATAGTGTAACAGAAAGTTACATCTATTTTTCTTAGAATAAATATCTGAACACCATTAAGGTAGTCTCTGAGTGTTTCTAAAACTAAATAAAAGTGAGAGGTAAATAGAATTTATACAGAAAATATTTTTGAATGTTTGACAGAGATGTCTATGTCTCAAATGTTGCAAAAGGTTCTATACTTCTTTCAAATTTGTACAATGATGTAAATAATACTGAATTTTCTTAGGCTCAAAGCTTTGTGATTAATTGATTTCGTGTCTAGAGAGACAAAAACAAATTATTCTAAATCTGTAATTTTCAGGGAAGCTGTGTTCAGAGAGCTTTGGAAAGTACTGCTTTATTAAATCCTAGGCACTTTCATGAAATAAAGTTTTGAAAAAAATTTAAAAAATAAAGACTTAACAACTTATTGATTTTAAAATGAACCCACCTCTCCATTTTGGGGCTCTGCTTGCTCTCTGAGTCGGAGGGAGTAAGGGAGTGGAATTCCTGCCCTACAAGGCTGAAAGCAGGAGGAGAAGCAGCTGTGAGGCTGCTGCTGCAGCTGGGGGAGCCGCTGGCCCTGGCCAGCCCAGGGTGAAGGGTGTCAGTGCTGATCCAGAGCGGAATGGCTGAGAGAAAAGGGAATGTCTGGAACCTGCTGGTCAGCCATCAGTCCTGGTCAGTGAGACCCTGCAGGGCAGCTCCCAGCTGGGCTTTCAGGCCCTGCCCAGGTTCTCTGCATTCCCTGGTAAAAGGGGAAGTGGGACATGGCCCTAGCCATTGCAGGCTTTTAATGAAATGCAATGAACCCCACTTCTGTGTAATTTCAAAGTCAGCATTTTCAGTGAAATAAGTGTCAAAATATTTTTTCTTATTTGCTTGTCAGAACTCCTTTTTTGTTCTAGCAATAATCATTTAACGTGGTTTATATTAATTCAAACTTAGGGTGTTGTTTCATACTGTGCTGGGTTTGAAATGTGCTGCTGCTATTTTTGACTATGAGGAGTTGAGCATTCAAAACATCATCCCTTGTAGGCCTATTAAAGCTCTTCAGTTCCCTATAAATATTGCATCATAAGAACTTTAAAAATATGCATTTTGTTTAGTAGTCCTGGATGTGCTATATATGAGTTTTTTTCTGACAAGCAGCATCCAAGATCTAGTAAATCACAGTTCTGATAATCTTTTGAAAACATAAATAATACTTCTGTAAACATATAATGTCATCCTTAACAAAAATGCATTATTTAAGAAATATCAAAAATATTTTAAGGTAGGTTGATGAAGATATGTTCATACAGTGAAATAATCAAACTATTATCAGTATACAAGACTGAAGAAAATATGTTGAAAATACATGTACCATTTTTATGATTCCTCTTGAGAATGAGTTAGCTCTAATGGAGGTGCTCTGCCAGTTTTATTTAAAGATCTGTACTTAAAAATGACTAATTTTATAGCATGTATTTTCTGTTTATGTGCCTGTCAGTTTTAAACAGCCTTTTATATGTAAATGCACGATGACAGTTCTATATTCTGTGTCATTTCGTCACTAGAGTTTTTCATGCTATTGGAATAATCCCTTAACAGATATTTATAGAGTTTTTACTGTTATTTTGACAAATCAGACATTGTTATTAAAGTGATAAAAGAAAGTATTTTTAATGCTTTTTTGCATTAGAAATTCTAAACTTTTTTAAAAAAATGTTTCCTAGTTCTATTTTAGTGAACCTTTTACAGAAATTGTTTCTTTCCAGTTCCATTTTTTATGCTAAAAAAAATATGTAAACCTGTTCTTGGAACTTCTTTCTAAACAGTTTGTTTCTATATCACTAAAGATCTATCCTTATTGCTCTTTCAGTCATTTCATTGTGACTATAGCCAGCTGTGTATTCCATGAGGTTAACTCATGAATATCATGAGTTATCATGAGTTTACCAGTGCTGGATGTGGCTCCCCTTAGAGACAGATTGTTTACCTGTAATTATCAAAGCAAACAAACACTGGTTTATTATCCATAATATTTGTGCTTTGGAAAATGTGTTGCCTTTTCATGGGTGATGCACTCTCAAGGTAACAAGTTTGGAGGATTTCAGCTGTATTGTCCATTTCAGTGCATGCCTAAACAGTGGCAAAGCATAGAGTGGTTTGAGTTTGAAAGGACTTTAGTGTCTGGTTCCAACCCCCTGCCATGGTCAGGGACACCTTGCACTAGACCAGGGTGCTCAAAGCTCCATCCAATCTTACCCTTAACAGTTCCAAGGCTGGGGAATGCACAACCTCTCTGGACAACCTGTTCCTGTGCCTCACCACCTCACATTTGAGTTTCTTCCTATATCAAAAACTCCCATCTTTCAGTTTAAAGATAGATGTCTTATCACTGCAGGAAGAGAACACTGAAGAAGAGAACACTGAGAACACATTTCTGAAGAAATGTTTAAAATTGCTTCATTCCCTAGGTAGCACTTCATATTTTGGTACTAAACCTGTAGACTACAAACAAATTGTAAAAAACAAATAAAGTATTTCCATAGTCTTGGAAAAAACCCCAAAACATTGGCAGGTGGCATAGAAAGTCAGTGAAAGGACAGAGACACTCACCTATGTCTAATGAAGGAGGTGACATTTCAGTAAATGGAAGGTGCTTAAATATATGCTGTGTGTTGGCAGTCTCCCAAGACTGCTGATGGAAGTGTTCCTGGGGAAAGGAGCAGTGTATTGAGGAAACTGCTGCTTTGAGCTGCGTTGTGAGAGTGGCACTGGGACTGGCTGAATGCCTGGTGGGAGGCACCAGGATAGCAGAAACATTCAAACAATACCAGCTGTTGAATCCATGGACAGCTTTCAGGTCTCTCCTTGACAGATACTGCTAAACTATGTTTACCCCAGTTTATCTGCAGGTTTTTTTCACCCCAGAGCCCTGTGGCTTTTCAAATGAACTTTCAAAAAGTCCAAATCATCTCGCCTAACCTAGGACATTAATTTTAGGTAGTGTTGTGAGAAGCAAAGTCAGTCTAACCTGTGTCTGCTGTAGAAAACAGTGACAGGTGAGGACAATGCTGGTTTTACAAGGATGGGACTAGTCAGTGGATTTGAACATTGTCTTCTGTTGCCTCTAGAAAATGCTCAGGGCAAGCAGACATATCAGTAAGATGGTTAAAATGTTATTACTGTACAAACCCTGATACATAAGATAATATGAAATTAGTAATGTTAATATTCTAGTAAGTTTCCTGTCAGGCTCAGGTATCTAATGAGACAAAGAGGGGGAGCTTTTGCCATGATAAATTTGTATTTTTGGCTGTCATGCTAATACTAAAAAAGTATTCATGCTAATAACGATGTCACTGCACACCAGGGCAGATCTGACCACAGTCTTGAAACACTGCATTTGATATACAAATAGGTGTGTTTGTATGACTAAACAGCAGGACAGATAGCAAAACAAGATCAGAAATTTATACTCATGTATGTATATGGCTGCACTTTCTATAAAACAGAAAAAGTTGCAACTCTCTTATTCGTGAAATGCCGCAGTGGTTTCTACTTGGCTAGAAACACATCTTTGCATTACACACCCAAAAGGCACATAAACAAGTACTGAGAAATTAATCTAAACTGCACTGCATTGTTTTAAAAGTTTTAATTAATGAAAGTCTCTTTTCAAATTGCTATATAAGGGTGATATAAATGAAAGACTGTAGAAAGGTTCACGTAATGTGAAAACGTACACAGCAGTTCCCTGGCCTGATGAGTGATTTCTTGCCCTAGTTCTAGCATCTCTTGACAGTGTTGGTCACTGTTTCTGTTTTCTTGTGCTGTTTTAATCTGTGGCTGTTGAGTGGGGAGCACTAATAGTAATGGTTAGAAATTAGTCGTTGACTGCATCATCTCCTTATTCTCTTTACAGCCAGCTTTACCCACTCATTGTCTTCTTGTACACAAAATTAATTTTCTTGTAGTGAAGAGCTTGAAAGAAGCTTGCTCCAGCTGCTCCAAGAAGCAGATAGATGGGCTACAGACCTGCATTTCATGATTGCTGGTATGGCCCCCTTTTATCACAAACCGATCAAAAGAGCCTAAAGTGGACAGATAAGGGATTTTATTCAACTACCAGACAGGGAAATAGGTGCATTGGATTAATCTCAACACTTCATGAAAGCCTGAGAATTGTCCTCATGTCAGCTGCTCTTTGGGCCAAATGATAGTTTTTATTGCTTAAATGTGACTGAGATCCATCCATTTTACCCAGAGGTAGGAACAACTAACACCAGTTAATCCCCATGCATTCCTGATAAATGTACATAAAGCTAGAGAGTACTTGTCAGCCTTGACAGGGTAAATGGAGAACTGTCCTATTGAAGGCTAGTTTGGCTGAGATCAAAAAATGTTTCTTTTATATCTGTCTAAATAATATGCATAAGATATGCTACTGATATGTTTGGATACTCTGTTTTCAATCTTCTGCACCTGCAGCATGTGCCTTTGCTGTGGCTGCCACGACTCAAAGGAGAAGGGACAGGATTTGGAATGGAAATCTTGGGTATGTTGTGTGTGTCCTGGGCAAGGTGGCAGCGATACCCAAGTCATTGTGATCTGGATAGCCTTACCTTTCTATCTGAAGCAGTCCTAAAATGGGGTTTTGACATCTTATGTGCAAGGGTTACAAGAGAGAATAGCTCTGTAATCCACATGCTGGCCACAGTTTATGCCTAGAGTATGTTTATGTCAGCTGGAGATAGAATTTTTTTTTCTGTCATTTGCACCCATATAAAGTTATCTTTATTTTGTTGGTGGTAATAGCTACATGTTGTTGTTTAAGAAATGGAGGGCAGGGAGGAGAGAGGGGAATGGGGAGAGAAAGGAGTAAATCTTTAGACTAGGAAAAATATGTTTTCAAATGTTCATTTTGAAGAAATATTTTCTTCACCTCTAATTGATCCCAAGATTAGGCACAGAACATGCTTATGTGCACATTAAGACATACAGCAGCATAGACTGATTCTACATGGGCATACAGAAGCAGCTGGAAAAGCCTTGGCCCCTCCCTTTGATGAGGAGCCAGGTTTTCTAAGCATTGTGCAAGGGAAAATTGCCTTTTCTGTAACTTTAAGCTCAGGGAAAAGATGCAGAAAACTAAGGCATAGGAGTGCCTCAGTGCACAGAAAAGCTCCAAGATAAATAGATGTGAAGGTCTGGCAATTATACATATGTCCTTTAGTCAGACTGTGGCTGGGGATTCTGTAGCTTTGAAAATCATACTGCACAGATACTGGTCATGCATGTTCTAATAATAGCAATCTCCATAATTCCAAAATAGGCCCTGATTCATTCTCCTGTTTTTGCACAAGGTATAATGTTTCATTTTAGTTCCCTGGCTAGTTGGTGAAAAGAGAGGAACACATTCCAATTCAATATTTCAAGTATTCAAGATGTAGTTGAGCTGAATTATTTTCTGATTGTATCTGAGTTTGTGTTTACTATTTGAAGACTTTTTTTGGAGGAAAGTGTTGTTTCCACCATTTTGTATTTACATGTTTCACACTCTTGAGCTTTAAGCTGGGAAATGGCACAAGTGTTGTTCTGGTGAGCTGGGAAAGATGTCTGTCTTGGCTAATCTCTACTTCCTCTTAAAGCAGAAATTCTTAGAGGGGATCAGAACAATTACGTACTTTGTGAAGATCTGGAAATACAGATGAGAACCTTCAGCCTGTGTACATTTTACAGCACAAACAAAATGCAAATGTAGAAAATTTTCAGGAGGTGGTAATTGAGTTTCATGGGATGGAGTTTGATTTGGCCATGTGGTGAAGAAATATTTCAATTTGTTTGGATGCATTTTGTTGGAAAACAAAAGTCTCAAAATGAATTGCTTTAAAATACAATGGGCCATTGGAGTTCCTTTAAACTAGTAGAAACCTAAGTCACCATGTCATTAGTTAGCTGAAATTTTCTAAAGTTGTCTTGTGTCCACTGAGAATTGAAACACAACTAGAAAAAATCCCATCATTAGGAAAGTATATTGATTTTTTCAAATTGTAAGATTGACAATACATTTTAATTTATACTATTTGATGTATATACTAAGGACCATCTGTAGGTCACATAGTCCTGGTTTGAAAACATACAAGATATTCCACTTCAGGAATAATTTTAGTGTCTCCAAGTGTCTACATGTGGGTAGTTCTTTTCTTCTTCAATTGTGTGGGGTTCACTCATGCACTGCTTGGTTTTTTCTGCTGTCTAAAGGAAAAGAAGTCTTCTCATCACCAAATGTAACATGCCTACATGGGGAGGTTCCTTGTGATTCATGGAGAGAAAGCTCTCACACAGAACAATTCAAAATTCAGAACAGAGCTCAGTTTATTCAGTATGAATTGCCATCTGAAAGAGATTCTCTCTTTCTCTCTTAACTGTATAAATAGTATATAGACACTCCTCCTAATTTATACTGTTAAAATTATGAGCTATGGTTTGCCTGGCCACTGGCTGCACACTTGCTGGCATTGTCTCATGAGTGGGAAACAGTGCAGATGGATTGGGGGTTTCTGATGTCCAAATAGTACAATACTTTTGGAAAACTGATTTGGGTGGTGAGCCATATAGTCCTTGGGCTTTCTGTAGGTCTTGTGATGATAATTTTTTACATGTACTGTAGCTCATTAGAAACTGGACTGAAATGGGAAGTATTATTGGCCATCAAATAGTTTCAGACATCAGTAATTCATGAGTGTCATTGATCTGAGGCAGATAAGTACTGTTGCCCCAGAACTTCATACCCCATTACTCACATTTCAAGTCCATAAAGTGTTACATAATGTTTGTTTTTGAAATACCTTTAAACTGAAAAACAAATTTAAGTTTTAATTCTTGTTCCTGTAGTATTTGAAATGCATGTGTCAATGAAGAGCTGAATTATACATTGCTGTATAGATGAATAAGCTGTTATCTTTCATACATGTTCATATGGCTGGATTGTTAGAGGGAAAAAGGCAGACTATCTTCAGCAGCAATGTACAGGGGTGTCATTACCTTTGATCTTTTTCCTTGTCCTGTTTGTAGGTTTCTGTGTTTCGAACTTCCAGCATTTTTGTGTCTGTTTATTACTGCTTCTCTGTGGAAAAAGTGGGATACCTTGGGCAAGTTCACTTCTTCCCAAGGATTCTCACTGCCTCTAAGACTTGAAAGTGCAATTTGCTGTAAAGCACCAGGTAACAACATAGAATTTGAAATCCATTACTCTGTACTGATAAGGTTTATCCTGAAGAACCTTTATGTACACTGACCATGGCTTGGAAAATGATATCACAAAATCAGAACTTTTTTTTCATTCAGTTATAGTATTATATTCAGTGTAGCAAGAAATGGTTTTGCATGACAGTACACATGTAAATGTCAATGCATATGTCATTTACAGTTATCTGGGTGTTCTGCGAGATTCCCAGTGATCATGTTGGAGAAAACTGTCTCTGTTACACTAAATAAAATGTGC
>NC_050482.2:25734478-25739478 GCF_012460135.2 Molothrus ater | reverse complement strand
AATCACTAAAAACTAAGGGAAGGATTTGTTGCAGTTTTCATTCTCAGTACCTGACTTTCAAAATAGAAGGAACTAGGAATAAAAATAGTGTGTCTTTGCTGGTTGTACTTGGTGAGATTGGTCAACACTTCTTGAAAATATGTGTACAGTTTTTTAAGGCTTCTGAAAAATGCAAAAGCCTATTGCAGGTGCAGGCTACCTGTCCATTTGGCCATTAGAATATGATTTTATAAGTAACAAGTATATATAGATTTTTGTGATTCCTGTTATCAATTAGTTCACAGGGACAATCGATGAGTGTTTACCTGGCAAGCCCCTTTACAGCTAAAGCTGAATTTTTGATGTACAACAAAAAAGTGGCGTTAAATGTACAGCCTTAGTCTCCACTATTTCTCTATTAAATTGATCTGGGATAGACCCAGACTTTTTATTCTTCAAAGAAGCTCTGTTTTCATTTTTTCACCCATGTTCATCTATCTAATTTCCAATATCAATGTTTTCATTCCAAGTCATAGCTTTTCTTTACTTTGTATATTCACATGCAGAAATAAAGCAATTTACAGTTGTTCTTGCCTGAAGTGCCATTTAGATGTGTTAAAAATTGTTCTTTAGATATCTGGATTTTTTTTTAGCAAGATTTGTAAGCTAATCCAAAAAATGGGGGATAGCCTGCAACAAAAACAAGAAAAACTTCAAAATATGATGGACCCTCCATCTGGATCCATCGTGGGGCCAACAGATTTATGTGTTCTTCAGAGGCTGTCCCACCCATTGTGTTTTGTAGGATTGCATACCCAGTCATCTTAATGGCAGTTAGGAGTTCAGGGTCTTTGAGGATGCCAAACAACAAATAAGTTGCGGTTATAAATCATGTTTCACTTTGTCACTTTAATTTTTCATGAGAGGTTTAACCAGGAATTTTGGGGAGTCTGTGGCCTGCTGAAAGGAACAAACCTATCTCTTCACTGGTTCACTCTACCTGAACAGATTCTAGATACATTGAGAGATTTCTATGAAAAAGAGTCAGAGATTGCCCCTCTGCTACACTTTTGTAAAATTAGATCAGAAATCTTGGAAAACACAGACATTAAATCAAAGAAATGTACCGAATGCATATAATTGGTCATAAAATAGCAGGTTTCAGATAGTCTTCCAGCCCAGATAGCACAGTAGCATTATGCCAATAAGAAATAAAGTACAGTCTGGTGTATCACTGAAGGCTGTGAAATGTACCAATTTATATTACCTAATGACAATTAGAGAAATCTATTTGCTTAATGTGTTCTGCTGATGTAAATTTCAAGCAGTTTTCAAAATGCCTTGTCCTTTATCTGTGGGGAAGAATATATGTATCAGGTATGATACACACATATGTATCAATCTATGAAATTCTTATAAAGGCAATATTATCTACATAAATCTGTATTTTTAATAATGGTCTTGACTAGCAGTTTTTTTCATGCTTCTGTCTATGATCCTGAAAAACAGGTATATTAGTTCTCTGGCTTATACAGATGAACTGTTGAAAATTACAGGAAAAACAAATTTTGTCAGAAAAGCCATTAAAATATATTGCAAAGCAGGCATGTCTCCATGTATGAGAGCATGTACACGGTTAGGTAAATTCAGAGCAGATACTACAAAAGCTAACACAAATATGCCTGGTGGAGGGGAGTCTGTATTTCAGACTGAGGAATACAGGACTCTTGTGGTACTGTGAGTCTTGTTAAACTCCTTACAGGCTGGAGTCTTTAGCACAGAGTATGAACAAATCAGTGCTAGTTTCAGAGTTAGATAGATTTTCACTCAGTTTAGATCAAAATATTCATATTATAATAGTAAGCATGTTAGTGTTAGCAAAGTTCTTTCAGGGTTTAAAGGTTAAGGGTAATAGTTTAATTATGAAAGCATCCATCTTCCTCTCTGCCTTCTCATATCTGTGTGACCTGTGGTAGTTGAATAGCATCACTCAGATAAAATTGTTACAAGCAGACGAATTCAGATCTCAAGTAAACAGAGGAAATTCTTGATGACTTTCAAGGAAATTGAATAGTGACTCTAGTCAGTGAATTTCATTCTTTGCTCATGCATCCCAAAGTTGTAAAATTCTGTTTGTCTTGCCTTTAGTACTTGCTAAACTCAATGCTAAACATTATTGTATAGGTATGTGGTGTTTCCAGTGCTACAAAACTAGATGTTACAAAGCGTAACAACCAAAATTAATCATCTGACATTTAGGTGTCTACTCAGAGTGAGTCTGCACTCCACAGAGAGAGACAGGCACATCCACAGTGTGGGCTTAGTTCCATGTTAAAATAAATCCCTAAATTAAATCAGATATACTACCCTCAGGATTTCTTTATTCTGTTGATAATGGAAGGAGTACAGGGATAGATGAGCTTAAATTCCTCCCTACAAGTTTCTGATTGGAAATCTGGTTTGTCTTTTCCATTTGTATTTTAGAGCAAAACCTTTAGAATTTTTATTCTTAAAATTCATTTGATGTTTGCCAAAAGATTATCAGACTTTTATTAAAGGCTGATATGTTTACTTTCAGACTCTTAATTGGTCAGTGGTTTAAGACCATAGTTTATGCTGTGATGAATTGTGTGAAAGTGGTATTCCGTGTAATATTATATGAGGTAATTTCTTCTAAAAGTAAATTTCAGTGAATTTGTGTTTCTTTTTTCCTCTGTTTCATTTATATAAAGTCTTTTGGGATAGATTCAAGTAATAGAAACATTAGAAGAGTTTTTCCTCCTAAAATTGGCTCATTATTGAATTTATTATTAATAATATTATTTTTGCTTATTTACAGAAGACTGGAATGTCCCACAACATTTCACAAAGCAGTATTTATATGCCAGCTTGCTATTATATACAGGAAATGTATTTGAATTGTGCTAGACAAGCGTGTGGCTGCTTTTTTTTGGGTGGAAAGCCTGGCTTGCTGACAGCTGTTTGACTGTGTCCTGGGTAGCTGGAGCAATGGTCTCACGTTGTGTGCCTGCCACAGGCTCTTCCATAGGACTTTTCTCTCCCACATACACAACCAAACATACTGGCTGGGTCTTTCCCACTCACATGTATATTGCTGAGGTGGGTGTGTGGCTGTTTATGCATTTGCAGACACTTGATCTCACTGTATAACAAGTGGAAAATAAAGCCATGTCCAAAAGAGCACCTACACAAAAATTCATTCTTCAAGTTTAGTGGAAAAACTAATTATCTAATGCCAAGGTTTCCCAGCTTTCACTTTTCAGTTAGGAATGCTGAGAACACGATTCTCTCTGCAGAGACCAGGTGACTGAGGTGGTAGTCCTTGCTGTGTACTCTGATATTTCCATGATGTTTTTATTCCTGTATAAATCAGATCTTCTTAAAAGACTAGCTGAGCAAGAATTTTTTTCTTCTACTGAAGTGATTTATTATGCAAAAAATTTTTAGGCTAAGTTTCTTTATTGTGGAAAACATTTACTTCTTAAAGATACTTATTTTTCTGTCTGCCTTAATCATATCCTTTGAAACAGTCTAATAGATTTTTCTATTCGTAACATTATGACACTTGATAAGATGATTGATTATGAAGTGTTGAGAGCCCTGCCATGTGATCATTTATTTTTAAATACACATTTCTACTAGCCCATGCTTAAATTTCTTGCAGGAATATATAAGAGATGCGAAACATAAAGCTTGAGCCTGATCGAAACTGATGCCTCTGGAAATAGAGTGCCACAGTACTGTGGCTTTAAAATAACAGATTCTGACTGGAACTGGAACTTTACAGTGATAAATACTATGTAAAAAATTATGGTCCATCTTTGGTACAAAATAAAAAAGATGTATTGCTGTGGTGCAGGCAAAGTAAAACGTGTTTGACAATGATATCTTTCTTTCCCTGTGCAGGTGCCTGTGTCAGTGGCCATGATGACTCCCCAGGTGATCACCCCTCAGCAAATGCAGCAGATTCTCCAGCAGCAAGTGTTGTCCCCGCAGCAGCTTCAAGCACTTCTCCAGCAGCAGCAAGCAGTTATGTTGCAGCAGGTAATGTGTGTTACCTGCTTTGGACTGTTAGCACAGGGCATTCACACAAATGCCAACCAGATTTTATGGGTCTTATTTTGTAATATTTCATTGCTCTTTACACCAAAAAGAATGAAAATAAACATGAAACTTCTCAGTCTCCAAATTTATTATTTTTTCAATTGCAGAAGTGTGAAATCGCACTTTGAAACATTCAATATTATGTTCAAACCAGCAACAGCAGCAGTGGCAGATGCATTACAAATACCAAACAAATTGATGTTTAAATTTTCAAGCACTTAGGCACATTTTAATTGTAGACCTGCCAAAGGAAGTGCAAATAGAGTTGTAGATAATTGTTGCTTTAAAATTCATAACATTGTAGTGCTCCCTTTAGTTACATAAATGGTATGCAGTTTATGAAATTTCAGCTTAACAGCTTGTTTTATCAAGGGAAAAGGTTTTCTGTTTTGTTTTTTTACATACTAAAAATTTGTCCCAGACAAGGCTAAAAAGGAGGAGGAGGAGGTTGCTGTTTCCTTAGCACAAAATCTGTCAGCTAATTGCAAAATAGGTGAACTTGTTATTCATACAATAATGATAGTGTCAGTGATCAGTGCCTTGGTGTAATGCAGTGGATTTTTGGGTGCATGCTTAATTGTCATACAGAAAATGATGTGTCTGTTTGTCATAGTCATAGCTCAGTCACTGAAATGTATGTTTAAACATTTTAATATCCAGTACCATGATTGTTACAGGCAATGCACCTTCAGTTGGGAATCCAGCATCCTGCTAAGCAGATTGACAGATTAATTACTTTTTTCCCCTCAGAAGCAGACAGTTTTGTTTGGCCTTAGTGACTTGTAGGTTTCTTGCGAGTGGATGAGTGCAGCTTCAGATTTGTTATATAGGACATGTAAGGAACTTAGGTATAGTTATTTGAGGAGTTAATTTGGCTCTTGCATTCCCTTTAGAAT
>NC_050482.2:25724478-25731978 GCF_012460135.2 Molothrus ater | reverse complement strand
TTTCTTTTTCTTCTAAGAAAATAAAGTCTTTGGCATTGAAAAGCACTTTGAATCATCAAGTTATGACAAGTGAATTTAGGGACAAGCCTTTAGGATTTATTTTCTTTTCTATTCCTTTGTATTAAATAGGTTAAATAGAACAACAAGTTTTGAAGGTGGTGTTTCCAATAGTAATGAACTTTGACTGACAAATAACCGTAAAGTCTTTTTGAAAAAAAAAATTCCTTTTGTCACTTTGATCAGGATTTCTCAGTGATGAAAATGAGCTCAAACTCTACTACTTGACAGAAAATAGGGCACACAATTTTGAAACATAAATTAGCGTGGAGATAAATGCTGCTTACATTTTAAGATAAGGTCAGTCTTCCCATCTAGGGGACTCTGTCTATAACCTGTGAGGTATGTGTCTCTGTTTGTTTTACCATAGAGAGTTGAGCTAAGTGTCTGTCATAAAAATTATACAATAATCTGATTTCTGATACCCCAGTCCTGAAATGAGCATTGTTTAGGCTATGTTCATGACAGGTGACATTATTTTTAATGGGTGTTTATGCATGTAACTTGTTCCTCCTTTGATTTCCTTTGAAATCAAAGCCTCAGAAATCAGATGAGCAAAAGCAGAGTACACAGCATATAGACAATGATCTAAAAAACCTCCAAAACCCCAAACCAAAACAATGAGAAAATCAGAGATTACAAATAAGTGTGTTAATTTCATTGTGTATAAAAGCTATGACACAAGCATTTCTAAAGTCATGAAAGCTACAAGGAAAACGAGTCCTACTACACCAAATAGAACAGCAGTGGGGAGACAAGTTGATTCATAAATCTGGAGATGAGAGACTGGTAATGCTTGTTTCTTTTTGTAGGATTGGCTTGGACCAGGGTCAAAAAAAGCATGAAACACAGCTTCCCTCTGAACTGCTTTACCTTTTGCAATCTCCTCTTGTGCCATCTGTTGCTAGAGGAATTCCTCAGGTTTTCTCTCACATTAAGCTATCCCCATAGATTTCCCTCAGCACTCCTACCCAATTGCATTGTTACTCATTTTTTAATGCAACACTCATTCATGCTAGTATAAAAACAGAGAAAAAAAAAACATTTTTAATAGTTCTTAGGAATAAACAGTTCTTTTAAAGAGCTTTCTTTTACTCAAAGAATTAAGTCCAGCTGAACTCACAACAAAAAAGATTGCTAATAAAGAAATAAGAAATTACAAAATTTTATAGTTAAAATATATATGGATATATAGCCATCCATGTAACTGTGTATGAATATATTGTTACATGGATGGCTAGAACACTGAAAGTAGCACAACGTATTTGTGTTTGTAAGTTATTGGTCATAAAGAGTCCTATAAACCACAAATTATTATTGGCAAAGTGTGAAAATATGCATCTTACAAGTACGTCTGTGAGGTTTGCATATTTAAACAGTATTTTTTCAAGTATTATTTCTGCCTTTAAAGAACAGGAGTGTTTCCCATATTTTCTTCATGGTCAGGTATCACAAATAAGATGCAATAGGTGTTTTAGCATCTATTTTGTGACCAGGTCTTCACTATGCTGTATCCAAAACCAGTGATTTGCTGTGAGCTATTTCCATGTATTGTTGTATTGATGCTAATTAAATGCAAAGAACTGTAAATCACAGCAGTAAAAAGCCCCAGACAAACTAAACAAACAAAAAACGACCAAAACCCCAAGTCTTGATTGGTCCACGTTGGAAAAGGAAAAATGGATGGTTTTTATAAGTGATGGTTTTATTAAACATTTATTGAAACATAAAAATAGAGTAGGTAGAAGTTAAAAGAGTTATGAAAGTAATATTAAAATTCCCGAATTCTTGGTGTTTGTAAATTTCATAGGAAATCAGTATTTGACCTTTTTTTTATAGTTCGTAATTTTTATTCCACTCTTGGTCCTCTTTTTGATCCTTTCCCCTTAAATATATTGTGGGGAGGGCATTTTAAGGGTTGTCACAGGCTATGAAACTTTAAAACTTACCCTACTTTTACATCCAGACTGAAATGTCTGTCAGCCTTTTCACAAGCCTCTAGTAAAAAGAGAGTTGGACTTTTTTAGACACAGAAACCACAAAATTGCCATAATTTACAATTATTTACAAATCCGCTTATTAACTTTATACTTTTTAAGTCCCTGCCCGTAATCCTTTTATCCTAAAAGGCAGCCTTTCAGTGTCCTCTGAAGAAGTGATGAAGTTAACCAGCCTGAGCCTAGAAATTTCTTCCTGCTTTAAAAAAGCCCTAGGTGAGCTAGGGCAGTGCCAGATGCGCAGGACATCCCTGCCCATGGAGAGGCCATTGCTGCAGCTGCTCCCAGCCCTCCTGCATTCACTCGGCTTGTGGGGCAGCTCTTACTCAGCTCACACAGCACCCAAAGTTTGATGATCTCAAATTAAATTCCTCTCACTAGAAGACATGGTATCTGATTATCTGAACAGATGTTTTTATTCTTGGGTTTGTTTGTTTTTTCAGTACAGAATTAGTTTATTTTTTTAACGGTGGGAGGAAGACTTTCAAGTAAATAATGTACTTTGTATATCATGCCACCTAAATGAATACATTATTTCATTTTGATTTGTGATTACATTTGCAGGTAACTGTTATTTACAACACTAAAGTGGGTTTTTTGCAGTGTTGCTGGAACATACCTCATGAACTCAGCAGTAATTACTTACCTTCATTAAACAATTACAACCAGTATTACCATCACTCCCATCTCTAATGCAATAAATTAGAGCCTGGCTTCTTTGCTAGCTTCCTAAAAACCTAGGGTTTTTCTATAAAAATATGGTATAAAGTCCAATTTTAGGTCTCGCAATCAACTCTTTTTTACTTTTTCCTTATCTGAGTTTGCCAATGGATGTTGGTATCAAAGCAGTAATCTAAAAATGAGCTGGTTCATAATTAAAAAAAAAAAAATCCCCACCATCCACTTTGTTTAATACTTCCTCCAGAAATCAATATTTCTGTAAATAACTACTAATCTATTTTTAATAGTTTTGAATACTTCATGGTGAGATAGCTACTGAGAAGAATTAAAGAACTTCCTGTGCTTTCTTCATAATTTTTTTGTTGAATCTCATTCAGTAGTCTGAGTTTAAATGTTCTCAAAATAAAACATTATCTAATAAATAGATTTGCCAAACAGAAAATATAGTTTTTATACTTTTCTACTGTATCTTATTAACCTGCCTGAATGAACAGATGCTTTCTAGTACTTTTCAGGACCAGAAATGTGAGCTCTTTAATTAAAAAAAAAAGCACAATATTTTGATTGAAACAGCATCAGCCTTTTGAATCTTTTGCATTCCAGCACATATAGATGCCATGACCATGTTACCTAATTTTGGTTGTTTAGATGAAATAGAGAAGACAGATTTTGAGATACCTCTGGAACAAACCATGTCAGCCTCAAGAACCTGGCTTTGAAATCACGAGATCTCTGGGCCTCATATTCTTTTCTGCATTTAATCAGTATTTTTCAAAAGTGATATGTCAAACTTACAAGGTCTGGCACTGACAGAACTTGTATATATTTCTGACGAGCTATTCATCTTTCAAAATCTGGTTTCCTATCTTAGCTGCATCTTCAGTGCCAAGATAAGACAATGCTCACAGCCCTTCTCTTGCCTGTGTTTTGAAGTCTTTACTTCAGGCAGAAGCATATTGTGCTGTAGGTTTCCATGACTTCATGCAAACTTGAGCCAGACAACCAACCCTAACACATACGTATGAATACATTCAACATGCTTTTTGTGACCAAGGATGAATCCTGGAAACTACAAGTTCCCAGGCTGCAAGTGGAGTAGAGAGCAATTTTAAGCTCTCTTTTGTTTTATGGTTATGAATTTATGGATTTATGACTTTATGAATTTATGTTTTACTACATGTTGATTGTGCTGGTAAAACAGCATCAGCTTTATTGTTGGCATTAATCCATTAATAACACTGAGCTCATTATATGAAACTCTTTATTTTGTTATATTAGTGGGGCTCTCTTTCATTTTATAGCTGGCTTAAGTCCTGCTGAGATTCAGCAGTTATGGAAAGAAGTGACTGGAGTTCACAGTATGGAAGACAATGGCATTAAACATGGAGGGCTAGACCTCACTACTAACAATTCCTCCTCTACTACCTCCTCCACCACTTCCAAAGCATCACCACCAATAACTCATCATTCCATAGTGAATGGACAGTCTTCAGTTCTAAATGCAAGGCGAGACAGGTAATTCTGATGGTTCAACTGTGCTTATCATTTGACATGAAGCGGTTGTATAACATCTTAAGTCACGTGATTTCCAATCAAAAAAATAGCACTTTATAGAGGTTACTTAAGACATCGTGGAACCTGATCTTCCAGAATTGTTTATCAGTAGGGCATAATTTTCAGTAATGATGTCTAACTGTGCAGACAAAACAAAATTACCTGCATGTGGTTTTATAACTCATGAACTTATGATAGTTTGGGTAAAAGTTAATCACAGAGTCAAGTGGGCTGGTGTAGGGGTGTAAATGCTCATTTGTGGGCACTTTTTGTAGGTGCATAGTTTCATTCATGTTTAACACACCTGGCAGTCAGGCCCTTACTGTTGAATCACACTCCTGGTTTCATTGACAAAGTATATCTATATGAGTTGTCAAGGCTGTAATTCAGTCCAAAGATTCTATATTAAAAGTGCTTCAAAACAGTATATTAAAACATCTCTCATGTTGTTTATTTCTTGTGAAAAGAACCACTAAATTTTCTGTCTTTTATGCATGACAGTAATGAAGTTGACATATTTCCTATAAATTTTCCATGTTGTTAGTGTAATACAGTGGAATTCCATCATATGGATGAAATTAAAATCATTTTTAGACACGTTGACAGATATTATTTACTGTTCCTTAATTTCAAGTAATGGTTTAAATACAAGAGTATGTAATATCTGTAACACTTACCATTAAATATATTACTGCAGTGAGATATACTACATCTCAATATAAGATGAATTTAATTGTATGTATATAACCTAAATTGGAAGTAATTGTTTTTTCAAAAAATCTTCCATTTAATTATTTTAACACTTAGGAGACCATGATTTAAGTCTCTCTCATGCTCATATGACTGTGAGAGCAGTTTTCAATCATTATTGTGTATTATTTAAAAATCTCAAAACCTTTGTAGTAGTACTTTTAGTTAGTATCACTTTTTTGTTTATATCTCACAGAATGGTTCTTTGCTTCAGTATATCACCTACATCCACGGAATAATTCCCTGAATTTCTTTGATAACTCATCATGGATGAAACAATTGCAGAGGTTCCAGAAAAAGGCATGTAGTACAGCTAGGGATATTTATGAAGCCACATAGTTAATGAAAGCAATGCTTGTGAACAAAAATATTTATTAATGGAAGCAACTTTATTTTTATACAGATTGAACAGAAAATTCAAATATTATTTTGAACATTCACAATATTCAGAAATTCTGACTGTCAGTCTTCAATATTTATACTCAGAATTGATCATTTCTGAGTGTATTTTTTATTTATAGGTAAATGTTACACCAAGGTCATATGGCATAATTAGCATATGGTATTATACAGTCATCTTATTTTTTCATCCTTTATTAACAGTCATCTTTGGCTCTATTTCTTCTCTAATTGGAACATCATCTAGCCTTGGCAGTTGAACTATTCAATAGAACGATTAAATTTTTCTGACTGCTCTGAGCTAAATTGACCTGTTTTGACCTGTTTGTCACTGATCGTAACCTGACAGGCGCTAGCAGCCTCCAACGATTATGGCTTTTGAGATGAATCTGATGCCTTATTCTTTTGCTACAGCTCGTCACATGAGGAGACTGGGGCCTCCCATACTCTCTATGGTCATGGAGTTTGCAAATGGCCTGGCTGTGAAAGCGTTTGTGAAGATTTTGGACAATTTTTAAAGTAGGTGGATTTTTATTCATTGGTAGAAAATGGTTCAAGGCAAGGGAAAGTGAAAGACAGCAAACAAAGTTTTACTGTAAACCATATCAGAGATTTTTTTGTGTGTATTTCATGCAACTGGATAATCGAGGCTATCGGCAGAGGGTCAAATTGTTATCCTTTCTTTCATGTCGAACACTTTTGCAGGCCTTTCAATAGCACAGTGTTTAATCCTCTTATTATCCTTTACTGAAATGGAGCCTCAGAAAATTTGAAGAGATGCTTTAGATTTTATATTGGATAGTAGGAGTATGAAAAAGCACATTTTAAATTCTGACAGTTTGTGTGAAGTGGGAATTACGGTGTATAGTATAAATAAAAAAGCACAAAGGCCTAAGCATGACCATTTAACTCTTACTTGCTAATCTATTTTTGATTTTATTCTTGCATGTGCACAAGATACATAAAAAATCCACAGTGTACAGGTGGGTTTGCGCCTTTCAGGAATGAAAAGTGATGTCATTGCTTTTTCAGCATTTGGTTTAGCCAGCTATTTTCTAAATCTTATCATTTAGGAAGTGACACAGCTTTTCCTTTTCATCTGCAGCTTCAGACTGCAATGGGTTTCTGCAATTTTTTCTTTTTATTTATTTCAAAGTATTTACTAGTATTTCTGTGTTCATTTGAATTTTCAACAACAGCACTGATTTGCTACCTATGTACATTATGGACTGGTCTTTGTTAGAAGAGCCATACCCATTTGGCATGCAATAGATCTTAATGGAAGGCTACAGATAGGCTTATATAGATGAGTAACTTCAGGGGCTGAGACTCTTATGTTGTCATGGTGCAGCTAACAGGGTGAATGAACTGTTTCATGCTTCATCAACAATTAAGTTAATTAGCTCATTTGAAATTGCACTGCTTTGTTGCCAGGATGTTGGCAGCAACATCAAAAGATGTGTTTACAAATGGCAAACTACGGGGTATATAACAGAAGCACCTTAACAGCAGACCATACCCGCTCAGTATTACAATAACTTTTATAATAGAATTATGGCAATACTATTCATAAAGTATTTGCAATGCTTTCTCTGTCTTTCAGTTTTAAATTAAGTAACTTACACTGACTTGCAAATTGTATGTAGGTATCACTCCTGACAAATTTTTGTTTATTAGGGCATTAAGTAGAATGTCAAAACAATGGTTTATTATTAAAGAAAACTGTATAGGATTTAAAAGAACCTGATTTACATAAGTTTGTATTAAAAGGAAAATGAAATCTCCCAAATTCAATGTAGTGTTCTAAGTATTATTAATAATAAGAATTTAAACTCATTTAGCTTAAGCATTTTCCTTTTCAAGAAAAACTACGTTTCCTGAATACGTCCATCCATCTAACCTATAGTGATGCTAATTCTTTGGGCAGACTTTGCACATCCATTATGTCAGGTCTCTTGTTATAATCCATGATCAGTAAAACCATTTTGATTAAGGCAGTGTAGTGCCAGGTTTACAGATGCTCTTGCTTTCCTCAACCAAATAACCCTGGAAAATGTGAAAG
>NC_050482.2:25714478-25719478 GCF_012460135.2 Molothrus ater | reverse complement strand
ACAACTGAATAAGGAGCAAAATAATGGAATAAGCTGCATGTGTGCTGCACCATCTACTTTACACTTTCAAAGCAATAACTCAGCTCTTCAGGATCACTTTCCAGTCCTCCAACATACATTCTCCCCTTAAAAATAAATCTTTTTTTCTCAATTATAAATCAAGTTGACATGGGATTTGTAAAAGATAGAGACAAGATAAAAGACTAGGAATATTCTGATAAAGTATAAAAATTGAATATCAAAATTTATACATAACTTAAAAGTCATGACGAGAAACAAACAACAACAAAAAAGAACCAACCCTTCCAAAAAAAACCAACGAAACAAAAAAACCCACCCAGCCAACCAAGCAATCAAGCAACTGATCAACCCAAACCAAATTAAAAGCAAGCAAATAAAAACAAAGCAAACAAAAAAGGAACAATAACAAACCCTTTCTAGCTTTGGAAGAAATTATTTCCAGCCTTCTGGAACAAAGAATGTATTTCTGTCTTGACAGATTGACACATACTGGACCCTGACAGTGCAGCAACTTAATACAGAGAAAAGTTATTTTAGAGGCTTTTAAAAATGTATTAGACCTAGTTTTTCTTTCACTAGATTGCCTGTACTTGCATGATAAATAAAGCAAGCCTACTTCACAGGCGAAAAAGATCAGAAAAAAAAATTTCTTAAAACAAGTTTTGTACTCTTACTGTTTCCATAAGTAGCCTTTCTGCAAAATGCACAGTAAAGTGCACAGTAAAAGTAGGGTGTAAAAAAATGTGTGTATCTCACAAGTTTCTGAAGATTACTGTGTTAACTCTCAAGAAACTTGCAGCATACTCCCAAGTTACTGTGTAATCATATTGAAATTACATTACACTGGACTTTCTTCTCCCACACAGCCTACTGCTGTTACATTTAAAGTTCCTCAGGGCATGGACTATGTCTGTATCTATTTTGTAAGGTGTTATGCAAACATGTGGTGTTGTAATAGCTAATAACTAATCATGAGTTTGCAGTAGCCTCAAACTTGGTCTGGGAGATATTTTATACTTGCACTCTTGCTTACTCTTGTGTTATCCACATGTACCTGTGAGCATGCACAGTTGAGCATATGTGCATGTGGAAGCACAATGTACTGGTGTGCACTGGTGATAGGGGTAATGATGCAGAGGTAAAATCTGTCTTCAGACCTTTTTCTGGCAATTTTGTACCCAATTAACTGAAAATATTAAACCATTACATTAACAGGCCATGCACTATCATGCCTGTGTAATTGAAAGAGTAAAATTCTTCTGAATCAAAATCTCAGAAAACAAGTGAATGGAATGTTCTGAGCAATTAGCTGGTTTTTAAACTGATTGTGCATTTTTGCATCAATGGGAGGATGAAGTCAGTTCCTTTGAAAAGAAATAAATTATAGGTTTTATGACTCACATAAAGGAAATGTGTCCTTGGTGATGCTTGAACTTAGCATAAACTACCTAGCAAGTTAGAGGTATATTCTTAAAGAATTTTATATCAAAAGAATGAACAAAACCTTTCACAATTACTTATGTCTCTTTCTCAGCCATGCCTGTTTCAAGAACAGCAGAACATTTTGCTCACCTGAAAACTATCATAGGGTCCTAAACAATGGAAGTCGTGATTTAAAAGACACAGATGTTAGTAGAAGTGATATAGTCACTCTATTTTTCCACTATTTCTGACAAATACATTTTCCCCATAGATTAACAATCAAATGACTGCGCAGTTTTCTGATTAATTCTGCTAGGAAAGAAAAGAAGAAGGAGAAGATACATTTCCTCCATGGTATAGATAACTTAGTTCTTATAACTGTGAGACCATCAACTGTGAGAGCAGTCCTTGCAAAGCTTACCCCTCATGCCTACAGTGGAAATAGCCAGTAAATCCACATTCAAAGGCAGAACTCCTTTGCTCCCATTTCTTCTTTAACCTGATCCTTATGTTTTCTTCTCCATGGAGCAGAAAGCCCACTATTAAAGTTCCAGAAGGGACTTCTTGATCCTGAAAGAGAGAGAGAAGAAAACAGACATATTGTCCTTCAAAAAAAATTATTAATTGATCTTTGTAAATTTTTGCTCAATTGAAATGTTTGGGGGACAACCACTTGGGTCTGGGCTAAACTTCCGTTTCAGGCAGCTGCTCACTGAGGTCCTCTTTCCCTGATGCAGAGTGTGTTTTTGTTTTGCTAAGCTCACATGTGTAGCCTGAACCTTTCCCAGGAAGTTTGCTGTTAATAAGATGTATAGCTGGTCCTTCCCTTGCCTCTTCATAGACTTTTCTTCATACTGGGAGGGGACAATGACTTCCATTATCCTCAGAGTCTACTTCTAGAAACCACATTGACATTTGGCTCTTCCCTTGCAGGTCTATTTTTGGGGAGGGGTAGTGCATGTTCTCTTGTTGCTTAATGATTAAGGAGCAGATAGAGAAATCTTAACAAAGTCTACATTAATTCTCAGTAGTTCAAGCAGCCTAAAAGCAATTCTGTCTTTCAGAGACTCATTTTTAAGGTGATTGTCTTCATCTGCATCAGCAACAGGGAATGGAAATCAGTTCAGTTGTTGTAACAAATATTCATAACTGGTTACATTGGCCCTTAGATGGGATATGTGACCCTGTGAGATATAAACTGGGTATTTGAAAGTCCTCACTGGGAAATTTTGTAGAACTAAATGAAATAATCAGTTTTGTTATTGTGTATTGTTGCCTGTATGGCATGCTCTGACTAGGTCTTTCTGCACAGCTCCCCTTGGAACTAATGGAAGCCATATGTGCAGGAGAGAAAAATGTACTCAAAGTTATTTTCCTCCTATTAACACTGTCTTACTTCCTTGTCTAGGCACCTTAACAATGAACATGCATTGGATGACAGAAGCACTGCTCAGTGTCGGGTGCAAATGCAAGTGGTTCAGCAGTTAGAAATACAGGTTTGTTATATGGATGCATTATCCCATTACTTATTTACTGTTTACCTAAACTAAATTGAAAACACTTGCCTTAGTGACTCTAGCTTAAAGACATATGATTCTTAAATTAAATTTGTTGATATTCATGAATAAATGAGGGTTTTTTACTTAAAGATTTTTCACATTATAAATTATGCAATAATTATCTAACATCAAGATTGTCTACAGTATTTTGCTTGAACTAAGACTCTAATGCTATTCATCACAAACAAAAAAATGCAGTCCCTGGAGCAAAGACTGGATCCAAGCCATCTTCACTTTTTAAAATGCTGGGTCAGAGCCCCTCTTCCTTCTTCCCCTTCTGACCCAGCGCTTGTCCGTGCTGTTCTGTGGGATAAAAGAGTAGCAGAGCGTATCTCCACCCAAAATGACTCCCAGTCTGATAGGGGGGCATTTTTTTGCAAGCAAGAAGGTGTAATGTCAGAAGGTCCCTAGGGAGTGCCATGCCTCAGACCGCAGGCCTGCAGTGCCCTGTGCATGCTCCAACCATTAGAGGTCACTGCATGTATGTGAGTGCTCCCTTCTGCTTATGCAGGGAGTGGTGAGTACCCCTGGGGTCTCCCACTATTGTGACAACACCTACAGGCTGCTGAGGTTGGGCACAAGCCTCAGAGGTGACCGTGCAGGACACCTGGACCATGCTGTCTCCTGCTGCCCACACAGCAGTCATGGGTGGGCCATGTCTCAGCAGTCCCATGTCCTCTTGGGACTGCTCAGAGGAGCTCAAGGGATGCAGCAAGGGACCAAGATTTTTGTCCCTGTTTCTTGCCATATGTAGAGAAAGAAGGATAACCACTCTCACCTTTCTCTCCTTTTCGGAATATTGTCTCACAAGTTCTCTTTCACGTAAGAATACTTCTTTCAGCCGAGGCTTTTTTGGATCTTTTTTACTTTAATGCTGGAAATCCAAAACAATGAGAGGAGCATACAATGATGTAATTTTTTGTCATTTCCCTTAAAATGAATTATTTTTAAACCCAGGTAAAGCTGCTATTTCTTTTATGTTATTTACACGATAGTGTTAACTTCATTTGTATGTTAGGTTTGTTAGGAATTCATGTAATGGCAAATACTATGTCACTAAAACATCACACACATAGAATGAAGCTACACATATTTTGAAGAAGAAACCTTTTTCACACCCCTTGGCTCAAATGTTCTTTAATACAATATGCACTAGATCAAATTAAATACCTGCAGTACTAAAGATAGTTCCCTCCTTTAAAACTACTTGCAAGTTCTCCAGTCCTTTGTCCAGTCTCTGTCTACAGGTGTAAGAGCAAGAACTCTCTGGAAAATGGTAGTATTAAACACCAAGTTTAATTCTTATTGCAAATAATGTTGAAATCATGTTTTAGGTAGCCAGAGCCAAATCACTAGAATAAAATTTTGAACATGTCTTCTTGAAAACTAGTTTGTGAAAAAAATACAGTATTTTCTGTTGTAAAATTCATTTTCCTCTTTTATATCCTGCTATTTTTATCAACAAGTTGCAGATTTCAAGCACTTCCTCCTGTTTCATTTTTTACTTTTAATTTGGTTCCTTGTTTGAATCTGAAACGATAATTATTTACATAATATATGATCAGAAAATGGTATCAGTTATCAGGAAAAAGTAGGTTTAAGTAATATAATATTTTTTGAAGGCAGCATAAGGGCTCCATAGGAATTGTTTACCATTTACAAAGGCTAGGCTGTAATCCAACAGTTGAAGTGAAGATTTAGCTTGCAGTGTGACCAATTATGCCATTTTTTGCTTTGTCTGACTGCTGGCGAAGTAGGGTCCATCAGTTGTAATGAGACCCAGTGCAGTGTCGATGCCGACTCGATGGCAGAGTTCAGTGTTTCACACTGCCTGGGCTCTGTCACTCTATTGAATTAGATTGATGATGGCAGATTGCAGGGGGCACTAACTGGACCTCAGTGGGAAAGGATGAAGTGTGTAGTCAATCCTGGCAGGCACTGTGCTTTGAGGACCCTTCACCCCTTCACAGCTGTTGGCACTAGTCCATTGCTAACAGT
>NC_050482.2:25679478-25704478 GCF_012460135.2 Molothrus ater | reverse complement strand
CTTATACATTGGTATAGAATTACCTGGTATGTTTATGTGGACCTGATGGTCATTCTAAATAACTGGGTTTATCACCCAAGTTGTATTACCTAGCACTGCAAGTAGTAGTTCTTATTCGTGCTACTTTTGATGTGAAGAGGCAAGAAGGACACCCTGTGGCAAAATCTGGAACATTCAGTTTTGCTGCAAATGTTAGATTGATAGAAGCTTTTGCAAATGCATGTGGATATGCATTAATATTTATCCAAGCTGTCATAAATGATTTCACATCATAGTGTTGGGGAACACGGTGCTCATGGCAAAAACTTTAAAGTTTAATTATAATATATAATTTTTATGCAGAAGAGGCAAATGTCAGGACTTTTTTATTTTGATTTAAGTTCTGGTCATTTTTTAAAGTATAGCAGCTGCCTGCATTATAAAGGAGCCATACATTGTGTGGAAGGGCAAAGGGGTTAAGTGTAATTCAAAGTCAGAAAATGATATAAAACTAGAAAGTGCCATGAATATCAGAACATAATTAATAATGGAAAATAATGAAACCTAAGCAAAAGAAAAGTAAACCAGGAGTAGAAATGCTGTTATTTACAGAATGTGAAAATAATTGGAAATGCACAAAATCCTTCTGACCGCTTCAACACCTACACAAAATGAGCTGTTCTGTGTGTATGTATTTCTAAATGTTCATACATGTAAGAGTGCTATGTATATGTATGGGCTAATAATTTGGTTTTACTTTTCATTTTGGTAGGCTGCACTGGCAGAGAGCAGTTTACCATTGCTAAGTAACCCAGGACTGATAAATAACGCATCCAGTGGCTTACTGCAGGCAGTCCATGAAGATCTCAATGGTTCGCTGGATCACATTGACAGTAATGGAAATAGCAGTCCAGGCTGCTCTCCTCAGCCTCACATGTAAGTGCAGTCAGCTCTCTTTCAAGAAAAAATGCCTTAGTCTAAGACACAATATTACTCAAAAGAGTTTTGAAAGGTGGTAAGTGAAACATCTGGAGCTATATATTTGAAACTAAACATTTATATTAAAACATTTAAATAGATGAGTCTTCAGTTACTTTGTAGTGATTGCTATAAGCTTTTTTTTTGCCTTTTTTTTTTTTTTTTTTTTGTAAAACCTCATCAATTTGCTTGCAAGCTCTGAATGTAATGGGAGGCTGATCTCTGTGGTCATTTTCAGAGCCTGGTTTGTAAGGTATAGTCAGAATGTTCACACTGGAATTAGTTGTAATTTTAACTATGACTCTCCGAACCATTTATGAACTGTAGTAGAGATATTGCGCGTTTATACAAACCATAAAATGCAAAGTTTAACTGTTGCCCACAGTTTACATAGAAGCCAGTAAAGTGTAACTTTTTGCCTGTCATATAAATCAGTGTAATTACGTATTCAAGTTTAATTACTGGTGCGTCTGTATTGGCAAGGTTTATATGTTATATTTTATGCAAGACTACGATTCCTATTAATATTTAGCAGCTAACTATATCATTAATTACTCTAAATTCTTTCCCCTACCATCTTTTTAATGGAGCTGAGAGAGTGGAAGTATTAAAAATTGATGTATTGTGGATTTCAGAAATGTGTCTGAAGCTTCAGAAATGCCTGGCCTTAATCAGTGGTGTCAAACATGGCAGTTTCTTGTTTACTAAATAGTAAAACATGTATCTTGGAGGTATTGTTTCCCAGGTTATTTATATAATAATTAGCAGTGTGATATGTAAGTAGGCTTTGTTTTCAGTCTACTGTAAGATGATTTTTTAAGTGTATCTAAAATGATGTCTTTTTTTTTTAATGTTTTAAAAAGCTGATCTCATTTGCCTTTTTTAATTCCATTTTCTCTTTCACATTTTAAATATTCATTTTAATTGCTAGAGTGGGATATTTTACAGTAAGAGTAATTGAGACCAGACTCCCTTTTTTACTTATGCTCTGATGTGTTAAGAATCCATTTTGATCTGACCTTTTTTAGGAAAAATATTTTACTGATTTTTTTCTTCTTTTGTTTGGCATGTTAATATATCTGTGATCACATAGAAATGTTTATTGTCATTCATTTAATTGTTTTATTGCACATTTATTCTACTTGCCTTTGAAAATAATACACTGTGAACATTCATGTATTTTATCAGGTTCCAAACCATTACTTTTTCAAAATGGAAAAATTTGTCTTTTGGAAGTGTCTTTAGATGTATTAAATAATACAGAAGAAGTAATAAAACTTGAAGTAGAAAGAACATGAATATATGCTCTTGAGAGTAACACTACTCTAAAACAAGTAAAGTGAGCAATCAGACAAAAGTTTTTATATCCCATGCTTGATGCTATCAACCATGCAGTGGGTAGCTTGAGGCCTTTTACTTTTAGCAGTTCTCCTGAGTATGCTAATGCTCTCTTCCTGTATAAAATGCCAAGACAATAAAACTTTAAAGAGCAAACAAGAGTTAGATCATGTGTGTTAAAAACAGCTACTTTACAGAAAAGAATGACACTTGCTATTAAAGTTGTTTTGTAAGTGTTAGGCAGATCTGTTTACATATCCTATGTTCTGTCTGCCATTCTGCTGGATAAACTGTGATATCTGTGCATATGATTATGTAGATATGGCTACATTTATAGCTGTGTTTATAGCTAAAATAGTGCATATTGAAGTAATTCTTGCCTATAACAAAGGCAAATACCTTAAGTTACACCCTAACTCAAGATTGAACCTTCCTCTCTCATTTTTATGATGTCATTTGTCAAAATAGGCATTTTCAGGACTTGCTATGTTGATTCCTTTGAAACTTGTGAGGACATGTTGCTCAGTTCTTGACAGACTGAAGCAACAATATGTAAATGCCTGAGACACCACTGGAGAAACAATCTATGCACATTGATCCCTTGCAGCAAACTTAGTGCAAGAAGTCTGGGCTTCTGTGAGGCCAAGAGCCATTAGACAAAAGATGCAAGCTAGATGCCCATTCACTTGTGACATTTTTTCCTTTTCTTTGGAGGGAAAAAAAGGGAATGAATGCAATCTGCAAGGAAAGACCAGGGTAGGGAGAGGCTTGCATGAGAGGCAGAGGACCAAGGAAGAAGAGACCTCTTCCTTGCCTCCATGACCACATTGGTCAGGGACCCTCATTTTTGTTACATAATAAAATGAGAAAATAGTATAGATAAAGCAAAACAGAAGTAAAACAAGTGAGGAATATGGCAAACAATGAAGACACAATTTAAATTTTGCATTGCAAAACACATAACATAATCTCTTTTTTCTTTTTTTTTTAACTAAAAAATAGTTAATAAACTAGTCAAAAAAGAAGGATTTTACTGGCACAAGCACATACGTACTTTTAGTCTCCTGAGAAGATTCACCCAGGAAGTGTGGGTTTTTCTCCCTTAGAGAAGGGTTCTTGAGGTCTGATAATTACTACACTCACCTATAAATTTGGAGGCTCTATTTGTTAACCTCCAAGCAGATTAAACCTCCATCTCCTGATTCCCAGGAGGTGGCAGAAGCCACAACAGGAGGTATATGCTGAGCAATGTTGCCAGCCATCTTGTAGGTGACACATGCAGGAACAATGGAGCAAGGTATTAGAGAAAGAGGCAAGAAGTTGTGTGCAATTTAGAGATCAAGGCATTCAATTGGGAAGGTGCAGAGTTTGGATTCTAAACAAGCTTCTGGAGAGAGGCATTTGTTTGCTTCTAGAGAGAGGCATTTCAGCAGCAAATGCAAAACGAGTCCCAGTGACAAAGTCAAGCATCTTAGTTAGGCATTTGGTTGTTAAAATTGTACTGACTGTCATTTTATCAGATATGATAAAACCACATGATAGCATAACTGTCTTATTTTGGGATGATCATATTAATGTTTCAGCATGTTTTGTGTGTATGTGCAGAAGTCAGTGTATCCGTGGTTGAGCATTGGGACATTATTAGAGACATTGATTTCTGTTATTGTAGTGCCTGAGCTCCTGGGTGTCAGAAAGTGCGGAAATTGTTTCAGTTCTTGGATATGAACAGTCTTGGATACTTCACATCTGGTTTTGAAGAGACACAGTAGTAAGAGTAGCTAGAGTCATTAATTTACCCATCTGTGACCAGGTATCTTAGCACAGGCAGGCAAATCAACTTACTTAGAAAATAGTCTCTGTTCATTGACTAGCGAAAGACAGCAGGTCTATAACTTCAAGTAACTGTATCACACTTCAATGCTTGTTAAGTGCAGTGAGTCCATCCAGTGTATTCGGGGCACTTTAGGACCTCCAAAATTTTGGCCTCAGGTAATGAAATATAATCTCCTCCATTTTTTATGCTTTTGAATACTTAAAAATACCACAGTAAGTTGTAGGTGTTTAACCATGGCCTGGTAGCTTGGATAACACTTATATTAATAATTACATAAAGCATCTGAAATTTTATTCTGTGTGCCTCCCAGTTTCCTTTCTCCATCTGATGAAAGGTGGCAATTCCACAGTCCAGGATGAAGCATATGAGTAATGGAATCTTACGTCCTAGATTTTCTTTCTGTATTTCAGCAGTATTAAATCCAAGTTCTGTCTTTGACTGGCCTTCAAATCTGATTCCTGGTGTGTAGGCTCTGAGTGCTTCCTTGACATAAGTCTTCACTGAGAAAATGTGTTACTTATTGTGGGCATATGTGTTCTGTTCAAAATTTAAATTTCTTCTAAGATCAGTTGTCAACAATCAATATCTGGCAATTGTATTTTAAGTCAATACTTAAGACTGTTTCTTCTTTCATTATTTCAACATGGACTGCTTCTCTGAGCTTATTGTGAGTTAGAGCTGATAAGCAACAGGTTTCAAAGCAACAAACAGAACTGAAGATCTTTAATGCACAGAGATTGATTATTTATGTAAATTTAGGTGCTGTTAATCTTCCATTACAATTGTACATGGATGTAACTGTAAGTTCCGCAGTACACACCTTTGCAGTATAAATGCAGAATTCTGAACTGAAGAAAACAAATCCAAACAAGTACAGTTAAAGGTGGGTTGTGGGAAAAAAAGTTTTAGTATTCCTATAGAAACAACAGCATTGAATGAGGCATGAGGCGATGCTTAGGAACAATAATGACAGTTCATGCATTACTGAAAACACAACTTCTTTTTAACCTGTATGTAATAGCCAGCATACTGCTGAAGAGCTTTGGTGGGATTTGAAGGTCAGCTCTTTCAGAAGTAATAAATTTATATTTTTAAATGAACATCAAGATCGTAGTGAAATCAACTTTGTGCTATTACTTTTCCTGTCTCTATTATACATCCAAGAGTTCTCACTCTTGGGGATGGCAAATAAGGGATGGAAATCAAGTTCAGCTATTTTTCTGGTGTTTGTCTCTGCATTCGTACTAGACTGATTACACTTCAGTGATTATTGCAACTGGCACAGACACAGGTGTTTTAGCACCAGAATATTTAGCACATCACTAGCCCCCATGGTCATGGCAAATGCATCATGCAAAATGCCACTTTGCTTCATTGTATGATCCTGGCGGGGGGATGTAGTCTTACCATAGGAAACAATGGGGCGATTATGCCTTTCTATTAAAACTCACTGCAGCTCATTAAATAAGGAATGGAAGGAGTAAGAAAATGTGATAGGGTAAACAGATATCCCTCTGGTGAGATTTTGAGGAAGGTGCTTGTCATCATGGTTGTCTCCCTGCTCACTCTGTGAGAGTGCAGACTGACAATGCAACTAAACTCATTCCAACCAATTTACCGAAATAATCTAGTTCCTAACAGCAGATCCAGAATCCTGGAATTAATGCCATTCTGATTTTTAGAATTTTAGTTGTTGACAGTTTTTTTTTTAGAAAAGTGAAAACAAGAAATAAGATTTTAGAGTTGCTTCTCAAAAAGTGAGTTCATACATCATCTCCTATACGCGTCTTTATGTTCAGCTATTGTAGTGCTGTAGTACCTAAGACGGGAATTGTTTGAAGCCAAATGTCAAGACGCACATATATTCCATGAACTTTAAAGCTGTTTCTAGAAAATGTTATGGTAGGTTGTAATGAGAAAGGATAACTTTTGTCCAAATGAGCAAGAGTAATAGTCAACCTGAAAAAAAAAATAAAAGGGGAAAAAATCTTATGCAGTGTAGTCCTTCGTCTTCGATTTTGTGTGGAAAAAGTGAGTTCCAAGCATCTATGGTTTCAGTCACCTTTTCTTTTATTCTCCTGTTGTTCCCAACCCTTCTCCTTTACCTTTTCTCAGTCTTGCCCTGACTGGATCATTTCTCTCTGCAGTTCTATCTGCATAATCATCAAACTTGTTATTTTTTTTCAAACTTTTTTATCTTTAAATTTTATTCCCAGAGGCAAATATGATTATTCTGCTCTAAGATCATTTACTTTTGAGGTGCTTCAGTTTGAAAGCATTCCATTGTCAGGTCGTTCCCATATCTGATTATTCCAGTCCCCCACTGTTAAGCTTTCACACCACTTACAGTAGGTTACCTATCATTCCAGTTTTAATCCCTTTCATTCCCTTGTTTCTTTAACTTCATAATGTTATAATGTTCCAATCCCCTGTCTTTCCTTCTTCCTTTTTTTTTTTTGTTATCGTTTCATTGTCCCATTTCATGATCTCTTTGCATTTACCTTGGAGGCTTGTTCTGTTCTAGGGGACTGCTATGATCCAAGTCTCTTGTTCATTGTATAAGACTTGACATAGTGTATAAGAAAATAAACTCGCGAAACACATCAATTAACAGGGATGTAACAAGCATTATTAAATAGGTGAGAAGCATGTAATTGAGCAGATGAATGTGGTAGCAATTGCAGTATTTCTGGGTATCCTTGTTCATCAAAAACGTTTCACCTAATCACATGATATTTTAATGCCTGTATAATTTAATTTCACACATTTTTATTCATAAATCTAACATAAGGATGATAATGGGCAAAGAGACTTTGTGACAACAATTGACTTTTATTTTTATCCGAAAAGAGGAACAGTTAGGAAGTGGGACCTTAAAGGTTATACCTTTTGTCTGAGCATATTCCCACTGAAAGAAGTTCTATTGTGAGAATTTGCAGTGAAATAATTTTGGCTTTTGTAGAGAGCCATTTACCTGTGGACACTAATGGAAAAATTAGCAATGATGTTTTGATTAATAATATTTTTCATCATTCCCATTGAAACAACTTTTCACTTGTATATTTCTAAATATTTATATTCTCCTTTTTAAAATTTTATTTTACATTATTTTACTTTTTAGTCCATTTATCCTCTATGTTTTCTTCTGTTCATCAATTTACTTATTTTCCAGCATTGATGGTCCAGTTCTTTGTCATTTTGTCTCTAGCTTCTTAAATGTTACACGTCTTACTTTTGATCAGAAGTTGCTATTTCTTTTTAACATTATTCCAGCCCCAGTTGTTGCACTTCTAGAGTACATTCCCAATGTTCTTAACAAAAAGATCACTCCAGAGATACAGTGCTTTCAGCTGAAAAGAGTCAGATCTCCATAGCATGGCTTATAGAAGTTGCTAGGCTCCTGTGGGACTTCACAGAATCTTTTTGGAAGCTGTCTTGCTGAAAACTTTGTGGTGCTGCTATCATGAATTCTCAGTCTATGGACGAGATACTTCTGCTTTTCACATAAAAGGTCTGTATAAGAAAAGGCAGCATCCTAAGTGTTGTTGCAGGTGTTAAAAATTTGTTTGATATTGCACCACTAAATTTCTCTGCAAACTCCTAAAATTAGTTCAAAAGAGAGTCCTGTCTTTGCACAAGGCAAAAGCTGAAATGACAGTGCTGTTAAAGTGTATTTCTGCACAGACAGTAACAAATTTTATCCACTATTGATGATTGTATTTGTTTTTTAAGTAACTGTGATATTATAAGCCAAAATTTTTGAAAGTGATCTCTCTAAATACTATTTCCTAAATACATGTGTCCAAAATGTGTCTTTAAATTTACTTATCACATAAAAATTCAAATAAAAACATACAATTATATCCAACTGATAACATTTTCACCAGTAGTTTAAATTATGATCCATGAATCCAGGCATTCCTTGAAAAATGTAAGACCTTATGCTGAGAAAGTATTATTTGACTATTGCTTAATCTTTAGAATTAATAGAACACTAGAGACTTTACACATTTTAAAAGACTAAAAAATCCAATTCAGGGTTTGTTTTTTTTTTTAAGACTTTATAGAAAGACTTCATCTTGTGTGAAACCCCCCGTGTGGGTCACAGTAAAATTACTAAATCTCAAGATGGCTAAAGACAAGGTTATACCAGGTAAAGTCCATATGCAAAAGCAGAGTTCCCAATCTTCTGGTGAAGTGCAGTTGTGTCTTAAAAAAGCCTTTGATTTACATCAGTGCTGGGAATGCACATGTGTGATACAACCCTGATGTAATTTCTGTTAGGGTTCAAACTGCAAGTATTCTGGTGGTTTTCTCCAAATAAGCAGCAACATTGAAAGTGTATTTTAAATGAGCTGAATGTATCCAGTAGTTTCCCTCCTATCCCAAGATTTTACCAAGTTCATTGTTCCACTGTTGAAGCAATGCTAAGGATTTAATGATGTTGCAGAATCTTTGTATGATTTTGACTGCTCCACTGATGCTTTTTGAAGACTTTATTAAGCTTCTGATTGAGATGGATAAGGGGATATGTTTATTTGATGCTGTATTATGCTATGAAAGTAGTAGTCTGGATAATTAGGGACTTCCCCCAAAATTGATTTTTATTTCTCTTCATGTTTTTCCTCCTTCTCTTCATTCCTTGCAAATTTGGCATTATCAGACGCTGTAGCTAAAAAAAAAAAATTACCTCAGAGGTTTTATCTCCTCTTCCTTTAAGAACACAGGAGATAAGAGTCATGTTGTAGGCAACCATTTATTACAATTCCTCTCCTAAAACTATCCTAGTCCATCTCATTGTGAAACTTCATTCCTTTCATGATTATAAGCCATATTCCAATTTCCAGATTAAATATATTCCAATTTAGTTTGAATGATATGTGTTTTAGTTTACAGAGTCTTTTTTACTCTTCCTCATGTTTCACAAATGTATTCTAGAGAGCACAGTGTGAGCTTTGAATCTTTATTTTGTAGACCAAACTGACTGTTTCTGATAGAGCAGATTGTCCATTTTCTTCATGTGTCTACAAGCCATTCCATAAAAAGACTCAGTTTGGATTTGGTTATGGTGGGTAGGTATTAACAGGTTTTTTGAGGAATTCCAGATGTGCTTGTATGTGATGTGTTCCTTCTTTGTCTCTGTTCCTGTGGGGGAAAAGTGAATTTCAGCTATATTCAGCTAAACTGTTATGGTTTCTTTTAATATACACTATTATGGATGGATTGGGGGCCCTGTTGTGGGAAGTGCTGTGCAAAGGCAAAACAAAAAGGGTTGTAAAAGCCCTGCCCCAAACTCTTACAGTAGTAATTCAATTGCTTGGGTTTTGAGAAGGACCTTCAGATGCAGTTTGAATAGAAGGTGTATATTACTTACACTTCTGTCCCCCTGTAGATCAGCATCACATCATTTAGAGAAAGGTTTGACACAAAGCCAGCTGCTGTTGACTGTGCTATAGGTACAAAAAACCCAGAGGCAAACCGTGCCTGGTGGCAGTGACATATCATGAGATGAGCACCCATCAAGTAGTTTTCTGGTTTTCTGTAACTATCATACCCTCTAATTCATTGCATTATGAGAGAAATAATAATGCATTGGAGCTACCGGAAGTATATTTTAAACCACAGATGTATTTATTTTGTAGCTAGGTATATATAGATGTGTTAATGACAATTGTATTGGACTGTATCTATTTCGTTCACCAGGAATACCCTGCCCTGTGAAGCTGAAGTCTGTGTTAAGCACAGGCCAGAGTACGTGGTAAAGAGGCAGGATATGTTAATCTGGGCTCTGTGATATCTCAGATATTTCCTAATCAGCTCAGTCTGCAGGCAGACTGTGTTTGTGTTTTCTTGCAGAAATGATACAGATATAGCATATTCATCCAACATGTTGCTCTCCACATCTAAATGGTAAATCTGCAATAGTATAAAAGTGGGAGACATTATATTCATATGTTAATATGAATATTCATATCTGAACAGTTTAGGGAAATGTTCTGAAAAAATGTTAGAATGACTTGATGCAGTCTTTCTTAATACTAGAGGCTGATGACAAATATGTGCTGACAAAGGTATGTGGCTGTTGAGAGCATGCTTAACAGGAATGTTACAAGCTCTGTCTTCCACACAGTTCTTCTACTTAGTCTTTTCTGAAGACTGGGGAAAGTCTGAAAACACTAGTTTTATTGAGAAGAGAGGAACTAGGTGGGAAATGATGACAGCTGTTAGAACACAGTTCTGAGAAGATGGGAAAGAACCTGTCCATTGGGAATGGGATAAGAAATAATTGACTGGTATTTTGGCAAGAACAGTTAGGATAGACACCAGGAAAAAACACCTTTCAGAATTTAGGATAATAAAGTGCTGATAATGTGTACCAGCACAGAAAGTCTTTGTAACCACTGGTACTGGAAGCTTCTAAGAATAAATTCAAGTATTCAAAAGTGATTTAACTATAAATGGTCCTACTTTGGGGTAGGGGAAGTCAATTAAGAGACTTTATGATCTCCTGAAGTTCCTTCTAACCCTGTTTCCTTTTATCTCTATCATAAATCTTGAAAAAGTAGGGGCTTTTTCATGTATGCCACATTTTACAAAGGTAGCTGAATTGTCCATATCCATTTATTTTGTAATTTGGAACAGCATCATTGCAAAATTCTTTTAAGTACTCTTATTTTTATGATCAAATTGAAAGTTGGCCTCACAGAGCCAACATAGTGAGCATGAAATTCAGTTAATATGAGAGATGTCAGCAAGGGTAGTGCAGAAAGTCCTTAACAGGCCAGTTTGACCCAATTGTCTGTGGTGTCTGGTTCTACTTGTTAAATACTATCATCAACAAAAAAATCCACAACTGAAGAGCTGGCCTTTCTCCAGGCTTATTCTAGCAGACTAAGCTAGGCCAGTGGTCTTGGGAATCCAGAGAGATCCCAGCTGACTGGAAGCTGGTGAATGTTGTCCCAATTTCCAAGAAAGGCAAGAAGGAGGACCCTGGAAACTGCAGGCCTGTAGGTCTCAATTCAGTGTCTGGCAAAATCATGGAAGACCTTATTCTGGGAAGAATTGAGAAAAAATAAAAAAGAGAAGGACAACACAGTCATTGGTCACAGTCAGGACAGCCAGCACAGCTTCATGAGTGGGAAGGTCTGGTTGTCAAACCTGATTTCCTTCTATGACAAGATAACCCACCTATTTGATCTAGGAAGGCCAGTAAATGTGATCTTTTTGGTCTTCAGTAAAGTTTTTAACACTGTCTCTCACAGGATCCTTCTGGACAAAGTGTCCAGCACTCAGCTGGATAAACACTTTATGTGATGGGTGAGCATCTGGTTCATGGGTCAGACAGAAAGGGTTACAGGGAAAGGAGTGACATCAGACTAGTGACCTGTCACTAGTGGAGTTCCTCAGGGCTCCATCCTTGCCCCTGTGCTCTTCAAAATCCTTATGAATTACATGGATTCGGGACTGGAAGGGTACTAAGTGAGTTTGCAATGACTCTTAACTTGGAGTAGCTGTCAGCTCTCTTGAGGGAGTTGTTCCATATGATTTATCTGATCAGCTCTATGTTTCCCAAGAGTTTTATTGATGTAAAAGTTTAAAACAGAAATAGAAATTTTATATAGCATGTATTTATATTAAAATATACAAATCCTACATATAGCAGAGTCCAATTTCTCCCTCAGCTTTTCCAGGATCATTGAATAGCTTTCCAGATTTTGCATAGAGAATATTTATTGGTTCTAACCCACAAATTACACTGAGGTCCTTAATTGCTGCTGCTAAGTTTCTGTGTAACTGGTACAATTTTTAAAACTTCCCAGCCATTAGTCACTACAGAGCATGCCAGATCCACAACCTCTTGTCTTGAACTTTGTTGTTTCTGGGCTTGCTATTTTTTATGGTTCTTCAATAACCCCAAAAATATTCACACTGAAATCTCTAGTACTTTGTCGTTTTGCTTTGAAATTTTGCCTTAAAAACTTCTGTGCTCTTTCTCCCTAATACTTTTCTTTGTTTAGCATGTTAACTTTAGACGTTTGAACTAGATGCAGTTGACGGGTTGAAAGACTTTAGAGGCCTGTGCCCTAAGCTAATTTCTAGTCAAGTTTTTACTTTCTTGTGGTTCTATCACAGGGAAAATACATTTATTTAGACACCAAAGGGAGCAAGCAAATGTCAAGGATGGGAATTTTAGTAAGAGTTGCTAGAATCAGAAAATCTATGTTAATGTTATCTTCTTAGTCAGACCTTGATTCTTAAAAAAATTGATCCTGTAAGAAGGGCTAATTGTAGGTGAGCTTTAAGCTTCATTTGATATTTAAAGGAAGTGTATTCTTAATATGCCATTTTTTCAGAAAGATGTCTTTATCTGTGTTCAAAATTTAATATATTAGTGCAAATGGGGTATTCGTATTTATAGTCTTTGCCTTTTCTTTCCAAGTCTAAAAATAATACTAATAATAATTTTAAAAGAGAACCCCAAACAATAGACAAAACACCAAGACCTGCTCAATTTAATTATAAGTTTCATAAGATAAAAAAATCCTCTGTATGTTTTCACTGCCCGTTTTTAATCAATGAAATAATTTACTTTGTTAAAGGAAAATTACATTGTCAAATCAAATTGGTCAATTTATACTCTAAAAGCTTTTCTATACAGTGCTATTTTTTTTTGTAGTAAGCTAAAAGAAAGAACAGAACATGTTTGATTGTTGAGGATTTTTTAAAATTATTTTCAACATTTTTTCCACTCAGACTCCTTATTATAAAGTTGAAATTCTTGAAAAACTTGTTTTGCATATTTTCCTTTTAATTTTGGTATGCCACCAATGGCCATTTTCAAACTTTCCTTCAAAAAGAAACTTTGTGTTTTAACTGTTCCTAATTTCAAGAGAACCAGTTGATAACTGTATGTGCTTGGGCTGACCCAAATGGATAGGTCAGGGAGCACCAAGCATGAACTCCAGGCTCTTCAGGATCAAATGTTTTTGTATATTTGTAGTTAAGGAGATAAGTCATCCCTGAGTTGGGAAGTACATATGCTATAGAAAGGAAAAACGAGAGGTTTGCTCCTAATGTCCATGAATTAATGGCTAGCTGACTTCTGCAGTGTGAAGGTCAATATGTGTTAAAACATTTTTCCTTTAGATTAATGATAGATGGCATCTTGGAATTACTGAATACTTAATATTTTTAATAGGATTTAAATATATAATAATTTTGAAAATCAGAGCACATTAACTGTCTAACATACTGAGGATTTTAGAAACTTCTCTTTTGCAGTTGCATTATGCCCTTTTATTTTTATAATAAATTAGTAGTGTGATAACTATAAGGATAAAATTATTATAAATCTGCCATAATAAATTAAATAAATATTAAACCGTTAAGTTTAAGGCAAAGGTGAATGTGTCCTTTTTTCCATGTTTCCATATTTTTAGTACCTCACTATTACTCATATCTCCTGGCCTCTACTCTTATGTTGATTTCAGAGGCAGCTAAATTAAATTGATTCAAAGTTTTCTCCCACAGCTATTTTTTCCATGCCATAGGTCACTTATGTTGCTCTTTCCTGGATTCTTCTGTACGGTTTTTGGGATGAGTGAGTAATAGCTAAAGGGTAGTCAGGTACATTGATTATAGAAGTTGAAGTGAGGGCCTACTTACAAATACATAAATATTTTTTATATAGCTATTGTCATTATTCTCTCCTAGTTAGTCTAACATACTGGGTTTGATTCCTCAAGCAGAAGCACCATTGAAAGATTCATAATATATTTCCCAAGTAGTTATAGTAGATGGACGTATATGAGTAGTTTATTTTCTTTCTTTTGTTTGTCAGCAGTAAAATGATTTTGCCATGAATTGTCAGCTTTGGGGTTTTTTTCACAGTTAACTTCACATATAACTAATCTATATATATATATATATATATATGATGTTGTTATCTCTGTTTAAATCTTCAAGGCTATTCATAATTCTTTTCAAAATAGAAATCAAATGTAGGATACTTGAGACTTGTTGCTAAACTACCTCTTTGTTGTGATATAATCTTTTGTTCTTCATTGAATTACTTTTATTACTGACAAATCTTTGTGTCTACTTTTAGTATGAGTTGGATTTTTGGAAGTTTCTCACAGGAATTTGCGAATTTAAATACACCCATCTGCTCCCCTTGTTTACTGCAGCATTATTCTTGGAAGGCTCATAGAGCAAGTAAAATTACTGGTCTTACATATACTTGTTATTCCACCTCGTTCATCTGGTAGAAAAATGTGTGTTTCACATTTGGTTATTCCCCCTTCTCCCCAAGCGTTCTGCCCAAGATGCATTACATATTTTACTTACATCTTCTGTGAATAAACTTCAGAAGCGAAATAATGGCCTTAATGAAGTCAAGGGGAATTTTCCCATTGACTTAAATGAGATCTGGAGTTCATCCAAGGAAACTCTTTGTCTTTATGTCTTTGGCTTTCCCTCATTTCTTATTCTGCTTTCAGTCACTCCAAATCATTCCTAATCTCCTTCTGATATTTCTTGTAACTTCTTACAGTCCCATTTCTCAATTTCAGTTTCTCAAAATATTTTTATCTTTGTTTTCCCTTTTGTTTTTCTTTTTTCTAAATAAGACAAGGAGCTCTCCCAGATCTGAAATGTTTTTATTTGGTCTTTGAAACTTCTTACACTCTTACTACTATATAACATTAACAAAATCACTAATGTTGAAATCCAGAACAGTTTTATCCGTGCAAATACAAGAAAGAAATATTTCCTCATTTATTCTCTCTATTTATGTCAAGACTAATTGGATATGCCCTGTTAACCAATAAGTTAGTAAGCTTTTTTTAAAGGCTTGTGTTTTATTTTTCCTGCTAATATAGGTGTAATGTCTTAATATTTTCTGCTATCTATATTCCCCTAACCCCAAAAGGTATAGCTAAAATCACCCTTTTTTTTTCTTTTTTTTCTTTTTCCTTTTTCTTCATTAAAGAGCCCTCTTAGTACGTCCTTTCCAGACACCCTATGTAGCTTGTGGCATATTCTTCTCTTTAAGATAGCACTATATTTTCTCTTAGTTCAGATTTTTAGGTAATAATGAGTATCTTCATGCTGTTCCGTTCCCCTCTGATATTAGACATACATAGGCACTCATATACAGAGTAGCTTTCCTCTGCTATTTTCGTGCTAGATCTTCACATCCAGTTATTACTCGTTCTTGACTGTTACTCTAGTCTTACATTTGCAATACCTGGGTATTCTCTGATTTCTCCTGGAATGCTGAATATGCTGGCACCCATCCTGTTTACATCTTATAGGATGCAGGATCGATGTCTTTCTCATTAGGTTTGCACATGGTATCAAATTAGGGGAACAGTCAATATGCATAAAGGTAAGATGCCCATTCAGAGGACCTGTATGGGCTGAAGGACTTGGCCAAGAGAAGCTTTTTGAAATGCCATGCTTTGCACCGAGGAAGGAAAATCCCCATCTGAATCCAGTTTTGGCACCTCAAATTTAAGAATTACAGCAGTAAACTGGGGTGAGTTCAGCAAAAGTCTGCACACAAGGTCAGAAGAAGAAGCAGCTGCCTTCTGGGGAGAGTCAGAGAGAGCTGAACTAGATCAGCCTGGAGAAGAGGGGGCTTTGAGGAGACCTGACTCTCAGTACCTACAGGAAGATAAGCAAGAAGATGGAAACAGGCTCTTTATTTTGGTGATAGAATGAGAGACAGAGGGCATAAGTTAAAATGAATGTTTCAGAGTGGACATAAAGAAATATGGATATGTGTCCTCTTTCTTCATGAGGACAGTGAAGCAGTGGATGGGGCTGTTGACTAGCAAGTTGTATAGTCCATATCCTCTAAGGTTTTCCAAACCTGACCAGATAAAATTCCAAGCCATCTGTTGTGACCGTCTAGCTGTGCCTTCTTTAGGCAGTGGGTTCACCTAGAGGTACTCTGGAGCCCTTAAACTGCATTATCCAGTGATCCTAGCATGAGTTTTCTTTAAAACAACCACTGAGAAAGTGGGCAGAAGCAACGTAGCAATTTTAGCAATGAGGCGTAAGGAGAAAGATGCTCTGGGTTTTGTTTCACAGATACCAGTGAAGTCTTACCAGGTGCTCACAGAAGGGATGGATTTTAGATGCAACAATAACTGAGTTTACATCTTTTTTAATTTTTTAAAAAAAGAAAAGTTGTGCTTGCAAGACCAGTTTTATGCAATCAGTAATTATGCGGTTTGTGATTATTATTTTTCTTTACCCCTGCTCCAAGGGACTTACCTCCCTTTTATTCTAGTGTAGTTGATGGGAGGGCATGAAGAGCAGTAGCTGCTTCTACACTGACTGCTAAAGTTTTATCAACAGATACTATAAATAGGAAAGTCTAGTTTAGAGGTTGTAAAAGCAATAATTGACTTACACAAATTCATTCATTCTTGCGCCTACCTTGCTTGATGTGCCAGAGGCACTTTGTGACTATTGATCATTAATTCCATCTTATGCCATCTCCTCTAGCAATGAACTAAAGACAAACTTTAGTGGCCTAATTAACTATTCCTGTGAACTTTTATTTCCTGTCAGCATCTGCAGCAGGGCCTGCCGGTTAGGACTGTTTGTTGTCTCTGTTTTCCATTGCCAAGTCAATGCATCTCCCAACTCCACCATGGTAGACTTGAAATCCTTGGTGATGGATAAAATGATAAATATCAAAATATGTATATTTTAAAGGTATATTTAGAGCTTCAGTGTTGCATTTCAGAAAATAAAAGGATGTTACTTCCATTTTTTTTTCAAAATGGCTCTTGAGGGCCCAGGGTGCAAGGGTGTTAATTTGAAAGTAGAAGGTTGATAAAGCATATCCATAAACACCCCCAGTGAAGAGCAGTGCTTCTATAGGATTAGAATTATATTTCTGATCTTCTTCCACCAGGATATTGTAGCTTCCCTCTCTCCTTAGTGAAATGAGGTAGCACACCCTCAACTTCCCGTGGAGGGTATGTGACAACAGGACCTTCCTCCCTTTCTTGTTTAAAGCCAGAGATTTGCATATAGGCATTATTTTATCTAGAAATAATGCCACTTCTTCATCATTTCAGTATATGTGATAAATACGTGTGGGAAGTGTTCTTCAAGGAGGAATAATAATGGATTCTGTGACAGTTGTAGCATATTTAATTACTCGTCTAATACTTTCTTCCTTTCTCAATATTTGGATTAGTATCTCCCTATGTGTCTCTACACATTCACATCAATAAACAGTTCATTTCTACTTAGAAAAAATAATAAACTGTTTATAATAGCATAAAATTGTAGAAAGACAGAGTAAGAATTAGATAACATGAAAATATTATAGGATTTGAGGATTTGTCCCCATTTATCTAGAAAGTATAAATATAAAAATTTTAAATCTGAAATAGTGGAACGGAAAAGAAAGCTTTTCTTTCAATATTGCCATGGGATATCCTACAGATGTATAGCTATATTGGCAAGATAGGTCTTCCTAAAGATATAGTAGGAATTAGGAGAGAGACAGCAAAGAAGTTGTACATAATATATTTCATCATGTTAATCTTGGAAAATGCTTAATGCAAAGAAGTCTTTAGAAAGCAAAAATGATTCAGATAAAAATAAATATTTTAAACCTTTTTCACATATGAAAATATGAAACCATACACAAATTATTAGATTGGCCACAGAATTATTTGAGCATAGTAACTCACCTTGTTGGCTTGGACACAAATATTTTCAAATTTCCACAATTTGAAGAATTCTGTAGCTGTGGATCTTCTCCCAACATTTACTGGAACACTTTGTATAGCTGAATAAAAATTGCACTTGTAGTGCAGGGTGCCCACAACATAAAGAATTGAGGGCAATTGTTGGTAATAAGCAAAAACATAAATAAAAAATGCAGGTGTCTGATATTAAAAGTTACACTGGAAATGTGAAGTTCTGTAAAAGCATTCTGTTTCTTTCTTTTCATTACTGAAGCACAGTAATTGTGAATAGTGATAGTGAACAGATAGTACAGTTGAAGGAATATCTGCAGACTAACCAATTGGTTTTGAAGATGTAATGTTTGTGGGCTTAAGGCTGTCTACAGAATTGTGAGGAAGAATGGATCAAATGGAACATCAGCTGGTTTGGGAAATAGTTAAAGTTGCTTGAGAGCTACCCAATTATTTAGTTTATTTTTTTTAACTCTTAAGGAACTCTATTTGTTTAATGGACAAACATAAACTCAAAGAAAATCAATGTAGTTTGCCATGACACATATGGCTTAGAAATTTTTCAGTCCCAAAGATTCCCCTGGGAAAATTTTCTTCATCTAAGTTTTAGAAAATTCATCGTCTTTATACACTTCTATATGAAGTCACTTGGAAAGCTAGTGAGTCAATAGTATCAAAATTAAAGTCTCACACAAAATAAGCTTGGGAGGGACTTCAAGACATGATGTAATTTATTGCCCTTTGTGCCATTGAATACCAAAGTAAAAAACTCCCTAGTGTTACTAGGTGCCTAAGTCTCCATAGCAATACAAAATACTTTCAGCTGCAACCCAGCAAAAAGATTATCCTTTCATGATTTTAGACTGATTATTGCAACCCCTGAGTGGAATAAAAAGGCACCAAAAGAGCTTAAAAGAATTACATGACTTGTTGCAAATCATATTCTGGGCTACAAAGCTCACAGTAAGCACATTGACCTAGGCAGCTTCTCTCTCTCAACATCTACCACCACTTCAATACAAAGCCAAAAGCAAAGTATTTTCCCTGCCAGTCATTACATTGATTTAACTGCCTAAATCTCTCTGTCATGATGTCCCACAGCACTTTTTCTTAAATTATTTTAGCAGAACATTAAAGATTCTTGGTGGATATGGGCAACAATATTTAGACAACCCAGATCTGAACTGTGGAGTTTGTTCACTGGGAATCCTAGAGGGGTTGAGTCCTGGAATTTTCCTGGCAGCTTTCAGAATTAATCACTGGACTTCTTGTCTTTTTTTTTCTTTTTCACATACACAAATGAAAAACGAACTAATGAACTAATTCTTTTTTTTTTTCCCTTCTATAGAATTGCATGAAAGATATACAGGGCAACTTAAATTCTTAAATCTCTTGTTTGGAAGAAGAAAAGGATTACTGTAGTAACACAATGCTGGTGGTTATAAAAGGCATTGTCTGCCTTTATATGTTTTCCAAAGAATAATTGAATCTTTTATTCAAAGCTTAGAATGAGTCCTATTTTACTAAAAAAATCTGAAAATTGTTGTAATTATTTATATTTCCTTGTCCTGAATTCCCACTGCAGTTTTGCTTTATTTGGTATCCCCTTATGTTAAAGTTGATGTGAAGTGCATCCACTGTAGAAAATGTGCTATTCATACTTGAGAATATTGTATCAAGTATATTTTCTCCTTGTTGACACCAGCTCAACTCAATTTAATTAAGAAATCATGTACTTGGTTATACGATCTGGTTGTTTTATTGTCCGCAACAGCACACGTTCTGATGTTTAGAAGTTGAAAGTAACACTTGTTTTGTTGCTGTTGTCTAGATTTTAGCAGGGTCTTCATAACTGTCATACTAAACACATTTTCCCTAAGTAGGATCAGTCTTATCTTCTGCAAAATTCAGAAGACAAGTTCACCTTGTATCAGATGAGTTATTGCAGACTTTGAGAATTTGGCTTCATCCCTAAATATGTGAAAGTTACTTTACACATTCCTTCCTAGTAGTTATTTATTCCTCGGCTGCCTGTCCTGCTATCTTTCTTTTTCCTCTGAAAACACAAAGCTCTTCTCCAAAAGCCTACCAGTCTTCATAAGGCCTTTGTAAATGTCCAGCAACTGTTACCTGTCTCCTAGCAGTAATTCCAGTTAAATGTTAGAAATGGTGATTTCTTTAAGGATACAGTATGCAGTTGTAATTTGCCATTTGCCAGTTAGTTGCAAGGAGTGGGAGAAAAACCTTCATGTGAAGCTGTAAAGCATGCAGAACAATGAATGAATGTTTGAGGCAGCCACAGAGAAAGAGGAACTTCATATTCTGCAATCTGTGAGCAAAGAAAAAGCAATGTATTGAGATGAGTAGGCAGGTCTGGAAGATATTAGAATCCTTCTTTTGTATTAAAAACATCTCTCACAGAGAGTATTATTTTGAAAGTGCCGGGGTACAGGAAAAGTCTTCTTTATAATTGTAGATCCATCAATTGTAAAGAAGGAAATGAGGATGTTCATTTGTTTATATCTTTACCAAAAAGTTCTTTGTATTAATTTAGCCTATTTTTTGTTGCTGCTGCTGCATTTATCTCCTTGCTTTCTGTTTGTGACCTTGCATTGTCACCCTGAGCTCAGGCAGAGGTGTGTTTTGCCAGCACTTCTTCAAAGGAGACAGGCATTTTGATGTGGACATTTGGACATGGTGTCACACTTGTACTTGCTAAGAGATGTCTCCATCATCCCTTTATTATCCCAAAGAGTTAGCAGGGACTTAACATACTTCTCACAGATGTGTACCTAACTCCAAGGATGATTTAGGAAAGGCCCAAAAAGATGGGGCCTTTCCTCTAGGCCTCCCCCAAAACCTGTTTCAGTGCTTCACTGTCTATACTAATTTTTAACTCTAGCATCTGACCAGTTGCTCTTTCTATAGCCTAAGACCTCCATTTTTCAGTCTTTCATCATGTAACAGGTTTTTTTTCCTAATTCTCTACCAGGGTTTTCTCAAGTTGTTGACATCTATGAAATGAATAACAATGTTCTTCATTCTATCTTCATTGTCATTAATAAAAAGTATTGACTAGTTCTGAATATGATTGGTTCATCAAGAAATGATGCTAAACTTTCCCAAAATACAGATTCCAATTATATAGTAGATCAGAAAGTTTTGATCACAAATCCAAAATCACTAAGCTATGGGTTTTAGAATTTAAGTAGCATACATATCAAGAAGAAGTCATGGAATACAGAAATATTTATTAAGAATTTATGTTTAAATACTGAGCAGTTCACATGGGAATTTGTTCTTAGCACAATACTCCTATTGTGCAACAAAATAGTAGTGCAAAATTTTGCAAATAATCACATTTAAATGTATTTCTGTCTGTATATACACAAATCTTCAAATCTTCTTTTGCCTATGGAAAAGAAAAAGAAAAGCTTTTTGGTTTTCATATGTATCTTGTATAGTTGCTTCCTTAGAACGTATATAAAATACATCTCTAACCAAAGTTCATGCTTGAACTTTGCCTTTCAACCTTTGATTTTGAAAAACAAACTCTAGAGTTGAGAGAAATGTTTGTTTCATGAGCCAATGTGTTATTCCTTGTATTTACTCTTCCAGAAAGAGATGCTTGTAAGGGAGTGTTTCCTAAAGCTTAGAAAGCTTTCTTAAGCTTCTGGCAGAGCAGCCTATGAAATTTATTTCTGTGTGGATGTCTGAACTGCTTGATTTTTAGTCCTTATTTGCTGTTAATCTGTAAGAAAGCATAGTTGAAAAAAATAAAATTTTTTATTCATGATTAGTCCTTTAAAATATTAATCCTTCCACAGATTAGTCATCAAATTAATCTTTGAACTGTCCTTGCAAAAATGTGGTCCTCAATACTAAAAAATTACAGTACAAGAGGAACTAATATCTTAATGTGTAGTGAATTTTTAATGGCTATTTCTTGTTATCCTGTCTGTTTATACAGTGGCTGCACTCCAACCACTGAAGTGCAATAAAGCAACCTGGACACCGCCCTTAAAGGAATTGAATGCATTTGAGGAAAAATGCTGTAGTTTGAACTTCTTAAGCATGGAAACAAAAGCATAGCAATGAATCATAGAATGGTTTGGAATGGAAGGGACATTTAAAGATCATGTACTCTGCCCTCCCTGCCATGGACAGAGATATCCTTCATTGAATTGATGAAAGCCCCATACAACCTGATTTTGAACTTTCAGGGATGGGCATCCACAACTTCTCTGGGAAATCTGTTTCAATGTCTCACCATCCTCATGTAAAATATTTTTTCCTTATATCTGATGTAAACCTACCCTCTTCAGGTTTACAAATGTTGCCCCTTTTTCTGTCACTACAGGCCTTGGTAGAAAGTTCCAATCTTTTTTATACATCCCCTTAAATATTGAAAGGTCTCCTGGAGCTTTCTTCTCTCCAGGCTGAACAACCCCAACTCTCTCAACCTTTCTTCATAGGAGAGGTGTCCTACTCCTCTGATTATTTTTGTGGCCCTTCTCTGCACCTGCTCTAACAGGTCCATGTCTGTCTTGTACAGGGGACCCTTCCAGGTGGGACCTCATGAGAGCAGAGTACAGAGTGGGGTGGGGAGGCAGATCACTTCTCTAAACTGCTGAGCACGCTAATTTTTATGCAGCCCAGGATACAATTGACTTTCAGGGTGGCAAGTGCCCATTTCCAGCTCATGTCCATTTTTCATCCACTCCTATCCGCAGGTCAATCTATGAGGATAGCCCTAGGGCTGCTCTCAAATCCTTTAGCCTCCAATCTGTTTTGTATTGGGGATTGCTGTGACCTGGGTGCAGGATCTCATGCTTGGTTTTAGTGAACTTCTAAGGTTCATGTGGGCCCACTCCTCAAACCCATCAAGGTGCTCCTGGATAATATCCCTTCTCTCCACCAAATTAGCCACCCCTCAGCTTGGTGTTACTGGCAGACTTGCTGAGGGTGCACTCAACAAATCCCACTGGGTGTCACAGGTGAAGATAGTAAATAGTGTTGGTCCAAGTATGGACAACTGAAAAACTCCAACAATGAGGTAATATAGTAAGTATAACAGTGCACAAAATGCAATCCCTTCGGAGCATCAAAGGAAAAAAATTATTGCGATGGTAGTGTTACAGCAACTGGAGAAAATTATTATGGCACCATAGCATGATTAAAAATCACTGAAGACTTGCATCAAAAACTTTTGTCACTAACAGTCCTGAAGAAAATATCTGAAATTTGAAGCTTAATGGAGTTCAGAACTTCTCTTCAACACTTACAAATGTTTGAGAAAAGATACTAAGTGAAAAACAAATCTCATGAAAGGACCTTAAATCTCAAGGCACATAATTACTTGTATTGCCTTAAAAAGGGATGAATTGTTTTTCTCCCTCTTTCAGAAGACATTGTTCAAACGTTTTTCAGCGATAAAAGTAATTTCTAAATGACCTCACATTCCTTGGCAACACAGCTACCACACAAATAAGAACAAATATAGTTAAATTCAGATGGAGACTGAAGCACCTTGTTGCCTGTGGGTCCTAATCGTTGTTTTCAAATTCAGTAAGTTCTGCACCACAGTAGATACTACATGACCTCAGATCACCCTGTGGTGCTTTCAAACCTCAGGCGTCTGCTAGAAACACAGCAGAGAGACATAGGAGATTAGGTTCAATTTCTTTTTTAATCGTTACAGCAGGGTTAACTTTGCAAGAAGAATCAGGCAGTATGTCTTGGGGTTTATTATTTTATCAATTACTGTGTAGTGGCATGTTGGATACAAACCCAGATAGTAATCCAGTAATCCTTGGATAGTACACTCTGTATAGTATACTAGCTGTAAGGAAGCCATGTGTTGGACCTGACAGCTCAATACTTGTTTAGTATATTCTGTGTACTGTATTAATGAAGAACAATCTAAATGTGCAGTGAGACTAGTCATGTTGTGCCATATTTCATTTTGTAAATTAAGATCTTCATTTATCTCTTGCAACAAAAACAAAAAAACCCTTTTGTTTTTGTATCTATTTGTAAGGTTGTTTTGTTTTTAGTTTAATTAAAGCTGTTCTGCTTTAATTCAAGGTGAATTGCAATGCTTAGAAAAAAACAGCACAGGAATAAAGGTGCTAATAAGTTATTGAATAGAATAGTTATGTTTTGTCCAGAATTTAAAGATAGCTGATCCATACTTTGCCTGCCTAAGTAAAAATCAAATGCTCTTAGCACATCCTGTAGATATCATATGCAGAATTTGATCCAGATGGGTTCATTCCTTTTTTTGTTTTTAACCCATACATCTGTGAATGCGTATACACAGATGTTCTTTTAAAACTGATGAAATACATATTAAAACTTCAGAAGCTTGTCGTACTAACCTTTACAAAATTCCTTAGCCAGCAAGGAAGTATGTCTGATACTGTTATTAATTCCTAATATATACTGTTTGCACATTTAAAACCCAATTCTCTTTTCCAAATTATTAGGCTTTTTTAAGGCAGCAGTTGTAAATACATTATCATTTCTAATGGCAGTTCATTGCCTGGGTTTTCAAACCATAACACTGCTTGGCCTGTAGTACTGTACACATAGTGCACATTGTATCCCTGTACAAGAAATACATTTAAGCACATGTTTTATTGTGAAACCCGAGAGTAATACTGCTGAGTTTAACCCAGGCTGGAGCTGCACTAAATCGGCTGGATTAGAGTTGGAGTACTAAGCAGCTTGCATTTTGAAATTTCATCTCATTTCATCATGAGTTTTCAAGTGTCAGTTGTAGTGGGATGTTTATATAAAATTCCAGTTCACCACAGTGTTCACATGCCATTCTTAAGTTCTTGCCCATCAGCAAACACAGTTGTGTATCAGTTGTGCTGCTTTCTTGTCAGGGTTTTAAAAGTGGAAAATAAGTTTTTCTCACTGACAGAATTCTGAAAAACAACTAAACTGTCAGTGATTCCTCTTATAAGCACAGAGCTTCTCTTTTAAGTACATATACAATCTTTATAATTGCTAAAACATGAACTAAGTCTAGCAGAACATAGTTCATTATGCTGTGTCAAGTGCAATATGCATTTCTGTGGTTTGGTAAGGTATTGGATTTTTATTGACCTGTGATTAAGATAACAGATTTTTT
>NC_050482.2:25329478-25336978 GCF_012460135.2 Molothrus ater | reverse complement strand
GGGAAGAAGACCCAGCAGCTCGTCTGTGCTGTACTCTTTTCCAGGATTTGATCCCTCAGGGGAGCATATGGTGTTGTGGTTTAATTCCAACAACACAGTCCTGGTTGAAGTTTCTCTTCCAGGGGAAATGGGAAAGGAGAATCTGTCCTCTTTACAGAGAAGCCTGGTTTTACCTGAGCTCTGGAAATCTTTTGCCATACCTCAGAACAAGGCAGAAGTGCAGGAAATCAATATTATCTCTCATTAAACTGAAAAGTTTTCCACCACACTGGCTCAGTTCTTTTCCTCAGGTAGTATGAAAATCTAAAGTTGGAACGTGGTCTGGATTGTTAAACATATCTATTTTTCAGAGGTAAAGAATAAATAAACTTAGAGAAACACAATGCCCATCTCTAGTACAGAATAAAGAGAAGTGACTGAGATATGTGCCTTTCATAGGAGCTATGACATTACTGCCTGCTATGCAATCCCAAGCATGCATAACTAACCATAATGGTTGCTAATGAAGAGACTTTCTAACTGTGAGCAAGGTAAAAGTAACAGTGTTATTTCCTTTGTGTTGTAGCGAAAAATCAAACCAGTGTTCTTAAGAAACTGTTAGGAACTTGTCCTCCTCGATCCTCTTAGAATTTGTAGATACCTTCATCCTCAGGTCTGTTATTTTATTTAGTCATAAATACTTGAACATGAGATATTCAGCCTGGAGTCTTTAAAGGCACTAACTGCCATATCACCTTTGAGCCACTGGCACTAGAATCAACCCAGTAACTTTGCAGTACAACTTCCATTGCTCCTCTATTTGAAAGAGTAGTTTTCTAAAGAAACTGAGAATTATTAAAGTAAGTGACATGGTGACCTTTAGGGATTTTTTGCCTTCACCCCCCCCAAAGTGTAGTTGTGGGGAAGCACTGTAATGTGAAGTGTTGATGTAATGAAATGTTATGTAACAGTGTAATTAAATAATTACCCATTATATAAAACTTGAAATTCCTCCCTGTATTCTTGAGAGGTGAGTTAATGCTTTCCATTCTTTTCGAAACTAACTCACAAGTATAAATGACTGAATTACTTTCTCTATGTCAAAGGTATTTAGACATCACGTTCGGCACAAGCAAACCCTATTTTCCCAGGGTGAAACTTTGGTTTGAGTCTATAGAAAAAATTAAGCTTTCCTTATTTGACAGAATCAGTACATAACTAGTAGCTGCATTATTCAGAGTTGATAGTCACTTTTAGATTTCAGCCTAAATGCACACACACAAGAAAATCATTCCATAAAAGTGTTGATTGAGAATTTTTGGACACAAAATATGTTCTAGCAGTCCACAGCTGATTAAAAAAACCCCCACCTGTAACTCAAATAAATCATTTTGTGGCTTGAATCGAGCATTTTTCATCCCTTTATTCAGCATGTAGCATTCAGATTAATGGATATGCTTCAGTAACTTTGACAGTACGTGTTCACTGAACAATTGGACCACCAAACAAGGGCTTCTTTAGTCTATTCTCACATCAATGAGATACTCAAAAGAGTTCCAGATTACTCCTTTCTCCAGTTCTACTCACAAGAGTTTGCCCTGAGTTATAGACATTTATCTGACATGACTGATAAATGTGGACAATTATTCTCCCTCTCTCTAGAGATCCACTTTGGCCCCTGCAACTGTAGATCAATTGAATAATATTATAAGACACAGTGTGCATGGACAGCTAGAAGAATCAATGTAGCAAAAGAGGTTTCAAAGCTCTTCAGTCAGCTGGAAGTAGAGTGTAGAGCTGGCATTACTTTCAGTTAGGGAAGTATCTACATTTGTCAGTACAAGCTTAGGCTTTGATTTCCATAATTGCATACATAAAACTACATTCATGCAAAGTGTATGAACAACTGCTACTGTAATTGCACACACAGGCAGATTACCTACCCACTTCTTTGCTCCTGCAGTTTCTGCATATATTTGGCAGTTATGGCCATTAGGTAGGCAGTTTTGGAAATCTGGCACACATTGCAATTATTCAAGCAGTAAGTCCTACCACTGAAGAACCAGAAGCATAATCTCATCCAGGATAATAAAAGAAAAAGTACCTCTTCCTTTCTGATTCTCATCAGTTTTAACTGCAACACAAGGAGGACCAAATATTGAAGCTGATCCCACACTACAGAGGTGTTCTAAGAAGGATCTCAAAACTAAAGACAGAAAGGAGAATCTGAAGGGTTTCTTAAGCAGCCACAATATAGCACAGAGCAACTGTCCAACCAAGAAAGCACTCAGCATCTTGAGGGCACAACGGCGCAAAACCTCTAATAATTTCCATATTGTTGGGATTCTGCAGGTATTAGATTGGACTCCTGAGATGCTGAAAAACTTTGACACTCTATTCATCATTCTTCTAATCACTGTAAACAGAAGTTGAATTTTAGGGGGTGATGTTGAGATTTGGTACTTCCTTACCATATATAGCACAACTTGAAATAGAAAACTCCTTATTGGTTTAATGCTGGAGGGTGACCACTGTGTTTAAATGTAGCACAAAGGCAGGGGTTATTTGAAAGAGTTATCACCTACTATTATTTCATCCTCAGGCAGTAAATTTGGGGGTGCACATTTTGTGGTGAATGTGCTTTCATAAATATATCTGTAAGGGAGAAAAAACAACCTGTATCCAGTGTATGATACATCTAGTCCTTTTGATAGGAGTTAATTTGAAGTTGTTAATTTTAAATTTAAGGATTTATTGCCAATCTTCTCAAACCTTCTCTGCCTTTTTCCAAGAATTCTCAAAAAATTGCTAGATGTATAGACCTATAAGGAGCTCATCATCCCTCATATACCAGGTGAAAGCTGTTCTTTCCACGGGCACACTCTTTGTGGAAGCTCCTTTAGTCCTGGTGAAGCTCTGTCACTCTGAAGTTTTCATCCATACAGGGAATATAGATTTGGAACTGTCATAGTAAGATGCATATAAGTCCTTCCTGAATGTGTATTCTAATGCTTTAGTATCCCGGTATTTGCAGAAATGAATGTAACCGACTCCAAATTATAGCATAAATCATATGTGCATATAGCATAAATCAATGTGAAGATTAGCAAACAGGTTCCATTATTATTGTTATTACTATTATTTTATTGGCTTTTTATTACTGGTAGTCCTAGTATAAGTTGGAAGGATAAAGCAAAAAAGACAGAATTTACAGAAAATCTCTGGAATGGAGAAGGTCTACATTATCTACTCTGTATTTTATAAACAGAGTAGTATAAACTCTGAACTTTATAAACAGAGGCTGCCTCTCCTGCTTCAGGGGCCAGGGGTGGGTTCATGGGGAGCAGTGACTGTAATAGAGCCCACTACTGCCCACTACCCCATTTGACATGGTATGTTTTTTACTGTGGCACCTGGTAATCAAGCTGCACACACTTTGATTGTGTTTTCCTGTGTTTAATTAAGAAAGGTATCCTACTCCATAAAAGATATTTACAGTAATGTCCAGATAGCTGAAGATATACCGTATTTTCCTCCAGGAGGAGTTAAATAGAAGATGAATTCAATGAAAGGATGAGGGCTTTTAAATAAATAAATTGATGTGAGTGAACTGATATTCTCTATTAGTTCAAAGGGACGTGGTCTCTTTTCCAGCCATTGTATATTTAATTTAAAGACCTTAGGTTAAAAACCTTTTCTACAAATATTTGCAGAACTGAAACCAATGTCCTCAAAAATGGAATTTAAAAAAAATATCTTTAGATCACCATAGCACTTAGGACTTTTAGCATCTTGATTCTTCATTTTTCCTACATTTCAAAGCTTCCCACTGAGCATGGGAAAAGTTTGGGGCTCTATTTTTCAGAAGTATCTAGAAACTAGAATGAGAACTAGTCAAAGAATGACAGCTCAGTGCCTGAGAGTCCCAGTACACAGAATCACACGTTCCTACAGATGGGAGGCACCCATGAGGATCATTGCTTCCAAATCCTGCCTCCACAAAGGGCAACCTAAAAGTTAAAACACATAAAAAAATATAAACCACGAAGCTGAGCATCACTCAAACACTTTTTGAACACCAACTGGAGCCTTCGGACCATGACCAAGCTCTTCAAGAGCTTGTTCCAGTCTTTGACCACCCTCTCAGTGAAGAACTTTTTCATAATATCCACTTTAAATTTCCCCTTATGTAGCTTTAATACATTCCATCACCAGACCCCAGGAAAAAAAGAGATGAACCTCCCCCTCATGAGGAGGTTGTATTCAGCAATGAGATCACTCTGCACCCTCCTCTTCTCTGAGCTGAATAAACAAAATAGCCTCATCTGCTCCTCATAAGTCATGCCCTCTGGTCCTTTGGCATCTTTTTTGCCCTCCTTTGGGCTGATTATAATGTATTATACTGTCCAAAAGAGTGCAGAGCACTTGAGGTGAGGCTGAGCCTAGTGAGACAGCCTCTCTTTTCCAGCTGTTAAGGATGCTGTGCTTGACACACCCCGGGGTACCACATGCCCTGCTGATTCCAAGGGCACGCTGTTCCCTCGTTTGAACTGATCATCAACCACGGAGTTGCTGTGGGATTTCAGGCACTTTAATACTTGTCTGGATATCCAAGGATGTGGAGAAAGCCCTTGGTCTCAGCCTCAGCCACTCCCTGTCTCTGGGGGGCCAGTGTGCTCATACAACTTTCCCTGTCCCATGCACCTTCTGGTCCCCGTCACTGTCCAGGATGAATCGGGACCAAGAGGACTGGTAAGCAGCAATAAGAGAGAACCCTGATAATTAAGGAACCTTCATTACAACTGGCACCAGACCTTCTGGAAGAGAACAAGACTCATCAAGCTGCGGCTTGAATCTTGGAGTGTAACCATCATTCCTATATGGAGTGCTCTCAGCCCACTGTGCTGGGTGGAAAACAAACTCCTACTGATTTTATTTCATTTTAGATTAGTTACTTAAAAGGTATTATACAATTCAGAACTCCAGTTCTGAATTGTAAAAAGTGAAGGTATGGTAGTACACCAAGGTCTTTAAACACAAATGTTTGAATCTTTCATGGATAGCTTTAAGGTTAATAAGCCCATTCCCCTGTAATATGACACAATGACACAATGAGGCAAGGAGAAGTGATTTATTTACAGATTTGCTGTGGGGAAGTAAAACTATAGAATTTGGAAATGTATACCATAATTACCCATCTACTGTTCTAGATGAAAAAAACACAGCAGAAAATGAACACTTAGTGCTTTGGAAAAAATACCCATCTGAACACATTCATTTACTGAATGTATCCAAGGCTGAACACGCCAGTATAATTTTATAGCAAAAAACATGATATTTAAAATGTAGGAAAGAAAATATACTGGAATAGTTTTCTGCAAAAGGAAAAAAAAAAGATTTTGAACTTTTTGAACTGTTATGCCATTTCCCAGTTTTCAAAGGTTCTACATTAAATGAAAAACCTCACTCAGTATCTCCTGCATTTGCCAGTTTCTGGTGTTAATTATCTTTTGTTTGCCCTTGATAATCCTGAGGTTGGTATGCAGATAATGAAGCCTGCAGATTCATCTCAAAGTGTAAAAAACAATGGCATTGTCAATTCTGCATCACAACACTTTATAAATTATGAATGCTATCCACATTAAGGAGAATGCTAGACTTTTAAAATTACTTCCATGAATAGATTAAATTACAAGTATTATTACATTTCATTTTATTAAGTGCATCTTAGAAGTTATTAGGGCAAATGAACATGTTCTCTCAATTACATAATAACATTAGAACTAAGAATTATGCATTGACACTCCCAAATGCATTATGTGGCATTGTATATTAATCATCCCAAACAATATTTTCAGTTTATATAAAGACAATTATTACCTATTGAAAAATAACCATCTTATTGATTTATTGAAATTCAGTTGAAGGAATTGTTTTCTATATAAAAGCTTTGATTCTTTTCCAGATAGTTTAATACTTTCTAGCTCTTCTTTTTTTCTAGAAAAAAAAAGTAGGAGTCTTTTAATTACTTGCTTTTATTAATCTAATTGCAATAAGACAAAGTTTGTAATATATTTCATTTTAAAATATCCTGCTCAAGACAATGTAGCACACATTCAGTGTACACCAAATAATTTAAGAGAACATTTGTTATTTTTTGGTTTTATCTTTTAGTAAATTGTAATTATTTACATGATGTGTGTTTTAAGCTACATTTTAATTCTCTCAAATTCTTGTGGTCAGACATACAGATTATCATGCTGCCTTTTATTCAAAGGAAAAAAATTCATGTAAGTAGATTAATATTATTTATGGCATTGCCTAAGAAGAATAAGAAAAGCACCTGACACTATCGCACCGACCTGAGTGGCAACTTTTGAACTCACTGAAGAGAGAGAAGGATTGAGTCTTTGCACTGACATGTGCAGCAGCCAGGCATTTCAGACACCTGCAGAGCAATTGATAACACCAATACTTCCAGATACTTTTTCAGTATCCAATTCTTATTTGGCTGTGATATATACATTGATTGCAATCCTTGTAAATTAATTTCCTATATATAAGTTGTCTAGATAACTGTGTCCCATTGTTTCCAGTATTTCTAATGCTTTGCATTAATTAGATTTGGCAATGCACACACTGATGTACTGTTATTTACTTTAACATAACTAGAAAATTTTTCAGGATGATTACTTAAGGGATAATAATTCAATCATTAAAAAGCAATTTTTACCGTGTCAGCAATTTTTCTTTAGACAAGGAAGACTTTGTTCTCATTTATAGTATTTTTCTATTTTGATTTGAATTTGAGTTTACACATGCTGTCAATATCATTGCCAGATTTTGCCGCTTTACAAAACATTGGTACATGCAGGACTAATATTTCAGGGGACAGTTATTGACTCATCAGTAAAGTAACAAAAATAAATAAGAGACTACTCTGGCATAATTCATACCAGGTACAGATTATAGATAAATCAGCTTTGTAAATTAATTCAAATCAGTCTCTATTTGTTGGTCTAAATATTAAAATGCTAACACATGCCTTCTTTATCATATGAGTCTTGAATACACCATATGATCTGCTGGATTCAGCAAGAATAGCATATAATTGTGCAATATTACATACTCCTAGGGAATACTAAAAAGTATATTTTAATTTGATATATTTTTGCATGGAAACTCTGTCTCAGAATTTAAATGTCCTTTGTGCTGCTTAAAAACTTTTTCCTCTCATATTCTGCTCTTATGCTTCCTACCAGCTGGGGTAGAATTTATGAATACAACACACAGAAAGCCTGTGGAAATGTCTCTAACAGTCAACATGTAGAATCAGCAAATGTTCTAATTGGTCATTTTATGGGAGCAAGTAGTTACTGTAATTAAACATTATTTATATTAGCAATGTATTGGGTAACATGAAATGACTAGGTGATCCTTCTGGCCTAATGTTATTAACTAAACAAAGTAAGCTAGACTCTTTATCTTTGTTACACTGGATTAAAAATGACTGGAACTAAC
>NC_050482.2:25264478-25324478 GCF_012460135.2 Molothrus ater | reverse complement strand
CTGTGGCTAACAACCACATTTTTGAGGCTGTTCTTAATTTTGAAGGAAAATTTCTACCTGGTTATCATCTGTGTAATGATTATCCAGGTACTATGTGGCCATCAGCACTTGCTGTTAAATTCATGGTAAAATTCGCAGTCCTGCTTGCTAAATCCCCCACCCACATTTTTCATATAGAATCTTAGTCTTGTTCCAGAGACCAGCTAGGAAAAATAAATGTCTTGAGGGAGAGCTAACACTATTGTCTGTCTCTGTGTTCCAAGATGCTTAGGTGGTGCTCCAGATGAATATTGTACTACTGGTGCATAACCTGAAAGTGAACATGGAAACGAGCGCTCTTCCAAAGACACTTCACAAAATCACAGAGTATGGTGAATTGGAAGGGACCAATAAGGATCATCAAGTCCACTTCCTGGCCCTGCACAGTACGTCCCCAAGACTCACACCATGTACCTGAGAGCATTGTCCAAATGCTTCTTGAGCTCTCTCAGGCTGGTGCTGTGACCACTACCCAGGGGAGCCTCCTCCAAAAGTCCAGCCACTCCCTGGGTAAAGAACCTTTTTTTAACATCCAACCTAAACCTCCCTGACACAACTTCAGGCCACTCCTTCAAGTTCTCTCACTGGTCACCACGGGAAGAGATCAGTGCCTGCCCCGCCTCTTCCCCTCATGAGGAAGTTGTATCTGCAATGAGCTCTCCCCGCAGTCTCCTCCAGGCTGAACAGACCGAGTGACCTCAGCCACTCCTCACACGGCTTCCCCTCAAGGCCCTTCACCTTTTTTTCTGCTCTCCTTTGGATGCCATCTAATAGTTTAATATCTTTCTTATGTTGTGACAACCACAGCTTAATGTAATATAGGAATGAGAGTAGTTATTTCAGATTCTTTCAAGAAAACATGCTGGGGATTTTAACAGGCAAAAGGCAGCAGTTTTCACGATTACTGTTTTCTTTTCTAGAGGCCTTTTTTCACAAATTACTTGTCATTTTCAAGTTGCATTGCATTTTGAGGTTTAAAAGTAATAAAATTACCCTTTCTGATGGCTTGACATGAGAAGTCTGAAGCCAGAGATAATATTAAAAAAATTGTTATGTTGATTAGTTAAGCATGTTGTTATGAATTCTTTTGTGGATTGATTCAAACTGTCCTGAACATTCACCACATACTGATCATTACATAGGTAGCTAAAAATTAGTTTGTGTGTTAGAGTGGCCATGTTTGGCTTATACACATTTGAAACACTCCATGTTTTGTTTTCTTCCTCAGTTCTTTGGCTCCATATTGCTCTTCTATAATCTTCCTTAAATCACTGGAGTCAATGTTGAGAAGGCTGGAGAGAGGGAAGAAGAAAAATAGGAATTGTAAATATCATTTCAGTTGAAGTGATACATCACACCTATATTGAGATAGCTCTAGAAATTAATATATTACATTTATTTTAATTCTTTTCTTATTTAGACTTACAGATTTGGACTGTAGTGGACTTTAATCCCCAGGACATAGGTGAATGACATATATTTCAATTTTTATTCAGATTTGTATCAACAGTGAGGATCCAAACTATCACAAATAATCAGCTGTGTTCTTGTCTGAATGGATGCTGGTGGACAGTGTTATTACTGAGAAATGCTATGGAAATTACTCTTCCTTCTGAAGAAGAAGTAGAACTACATCATAGTTCATCATTATCAAAAATCCGTATATATTATATAGCAATCCAGAAAATTCAGAAAAATCAAGGGGAAATTAGTAGTGGAAAGATCTTGATATTCACAAGTCTTTTGTGCTTTTCTCCTGTTTGTTTCCAAGTCTTAATGATGGATATATGAAATGTAGAGGTGCCTGCAAAAGTATTCAAAATTGAGGTTGGTACCAAAACCTGTATTTTTGTGATTCACAGATGTGAATTCAACCTAAATGTGAGGACTTGTTTGCCTAGCAAGATGAGTCTACTCTTAATGGGCTTGTGTAATGTGCTGTGGAAAATCTCTGTTGGACTGATAAGGGGACTGATAAGCAGACATTGAAACTTGAACTCTTGTTGTGCCAAGCAATGATAAGGGCATCTGTGAGACTCCCTCTGCAGTAACTCCCCATACCTCCAAAACTGAGGATCTTCATACAGATACTGATAGTTTTATTCCTTATTTCTGTATTTTAGGCCTTGTCAACAGAAAACTTGACTAGTTAATTCTGAATGAGGCAAAAGCTACAGAAAACCAGAAGATCCTCTACATAAACTCCTAAAGGCATAAACATTATTTATAACATGTCATTCTTATTTAACTGAGGGAAGTAAGTGCTAATAAATGCCAAAAAAAAGAGATTAGAAATGCAATTTAGCACAGTCAGGGATGATAGTTATTAATCAGAAATACCTATTAATTTTTTTTTTCTATTTATTCTCCTTCATTTTTCATTGACATAGTTTCTTAAGATGCTTTTGATATTGATAGCTCAGGGAGGAGAAAATGCATGCACTAAAGACTCAGAAGAGTTTCTGCATTTTGAATTTGCTAGAGATTTTATTAAATAGCACCATAGCTCAGGACGAGCTGATGGCATTTCACAGTCTATTTCCCCATATTCCCTAAATGCTGATTTACCAAGAATGAAATGAGTGTACACATACTCTGGAGCATGTGTTAAAGCTGTGCTAAACATTTTCCATGTAACTTCCAGCTGGCAACATTTTGCCAGAAAGCCTGGTACTTAGAAATGGTAAATAAATAAAACAAACAGAATCATGTGTTGTAATAAGGAGACAATGGAACAGCTGCAGAGCATGGAGTAAATTCAGTTTGACTTGATGTGGACACAGTGGCTGAATTTTACCCATGAGATATTAGCAACATTCAGATTCTTAAGGGGAAGATTGTGAGGAGGGAAGAAGGATCTCATTGGGAGGTCTCTTAACACATTTGGAAAAATAAACAGAGAAACTATGAAAAATAATATTTAAGCAAGAAAATCAGCATAAGGAGTTCTCCTGCAGTATGTTGAAGAAAGATGAACTTGTCTTGGGAAGAAAAAATAGTGAACAGAGCTCTGGTTTTTTTTTTGTTTGGAGAGATAAAAGGAAGAAGATGGAGGGGGGATATAACTTAGGAAGGTGAACAGCAGCCACCAAGTGAAGAAAAGAGATATAATGATGATAAGGAAAGCAAAAGCAAAGATGGTGTATCAAGGGTGCTTCTAAAGGGTGCTACTAATTAAGAAAGAAGACACCTCCAAGCTTTTTGAATTATATTTACAAAGGCAAAAGTATCATATAACACATATGCTTCTGTCATAAACAGCATTTTCAGTTCAAGCAAATTTTGAGAGCAGTTCCTCAGCACCAGTAATATCTAGTTATTGTAGTTTTGCAATAGCAAAAACTACAGTATGTGAGACATTTATGTCACTTTTCCTTAACTTTTTGTGGGTGGGCTATCTTCTACTTATATTAGTGCACACTGATTGCTCTTTACTGTACATGGTATAGTAATAGCTCACTGAGACTTGTATTATTGGTGTTCTCTTGTTATTGAAGGTAAAATCCTGGGGGTTTTCTCATACAAGGTAGTTCTATAAAATAAGGATGAACACCCAGATATTTATTTATGCTTTAGGCACCCACATTCGGAAACAATGACCCGCGTAAGGTTTCCAGTTTCAGTGGTGAAACTGGAAAACAGGATCAAACTTAATAACTATGCATCAAGCAGATAAATCACATTCCTGTATGTTGATTTCCTGTTATTCAACCAGTAGGCAGAGCTTTCTGAGCTGGAAATAGCAGTAGTTTAAGAGAAAGTAAAATGGGGTCACATTAATTGTAGCCTCTGACGTTTTCACTCAAATGTATGAAGGAAGCTAAGCAAGAATTTCTGACATAACCATCACCTGGACTTTGGCTTGACTGGGTTGTCATGATCAAATGACTTCTTTTGCCTGGTATGTGCTCTTCTGCTTTTTACATCCTTGATATCCCAGTTTCTACATGTGCACATGCTGACTTCCTCCAGGACACCACAAGCCACAGTGATAATTGCACTGCTGAAGCTACCTGCTGTGTTAAAGGTCAGCAGAAGGGCCTCAGCGGTGAAGTGGCACTTGCCTATCAAAATGCAAAATGCCGGGGTGAAAGAAGTAAAACTCAGCTATTATATGTTACAAAACTTGAGACATTCAAAGTCGAGTATATCATTCTCATGTTCCAATACCCAGAGAAGAATGTCACAGCATGACTCCATCCTCGTGATGGAGACTGAAAGAAGAATGAAAAATAATGCAAAGTTATCTCCTTTTTGTTAAATCTATTGTAATCTTGTGTTCTTCCTCTGTTACTGCACTGAAATAAAGACATTTTAATCCCAGGGTACAACTGAGAAAAGCCCTGATCTAATAATTGTAAAACCTCCCGATCCGATATTTTAGAACTCAGAGTACTTGTCACTTATGAATATTCATACAGAACACTAAAAGAATTATATTCTGTCTGCAGTTAAGGCAGGAAAAGAACATGGTAAATTCTAAAGAGACAGCAGTATTTTATGGAACACTTGTCAACTATTAAGGGCATCCACAACAAAATTCTTGCAGGAAAATTGTTTAGGAGAAGAGTATGGAACAGTGATAACATCATTATAGAACAGATCTTTTAGAGGCAAAAAAAAAAAAATGCTGGAATTCATCTCAAGTATTAGAAATATTGGAATTCTTCAAGGTAACCTGTTAACGTGCATGTTCATGAGGGGGTATCCATGCTGCTCAGCTGAGACATTGAATGCAAAAGGCTGATACAAACTTTGCAAAATAAACTAGAAAACTGAGTCAAACACTTTTTTTTTTTTTAATGGAAGACCAGATTTTGACTGAAGAAGGAATTTGTCCTCTGAAGGTCTGGCCCTTTTAATGTTAAGGTTAGTTAAAAAATGTGCAATATTTCACACTTGTTCATGTCTCTTCCTTTGTGATTAAGTAAAATTTAGAATTTCTTCATAGTAAATTAATAAATGTATAATAAGATTCTTTTCCAGTGCCTTCTGACAAGTCAGTGTCATAAATAAAAAGGCCTAATCTCATGCTGGCAAGAAATGAACTTGTTCCAGTACTAACCCAAGCAGATACTTAGCAAGTTGGTTTGGAGGACTGATTTTCATCTGAAGTGGAGACTTCTTCTGTTTACAATATTTCCTGAAGAAATGGAAGTGGCCTTTTATAAATTCTTCCATTTATAAACATATTAAAAATAAGGGTAAGGAAATGTTGGGACCTCTAGAACCAGAGGCTGATGGTAGTTTACCTGCTACCATGGTGCTGCTGAAAGGAAGGGAATGCTCTCTGTCCTTCTCCATCATTTCTCTTCCTCTCATTCCTTTGAACCTTCCTCCTGGCCAGACAGTTGTCCCCACCTTCCACAATTTTCCCTCTGAATCTACGTTGGTGGGGTATTTCCCCCCCCCCCCCCCGCTCATTCATACATCAGGTATCTCTGCTTGCAGTGTTTGCTTTGTGTGCAGAATACTCTGTTCTTTCATTGACTAAATGAAATCAGATTCCTGCCCCCTGTGCAATGTCTCATGTCCCTGCTCAGCCAGTCCCACTCAGGACATAGATTATTTCTAAGAGGAAGCTGGACCATCAGCAGGTGCAGATGCTTTTCTGCTTAGCTGAGTCTACAGTCTGAACTGCTGAATTTTCCAGACTTTTGGGAATGGAAGATGCAATCCATCTTCCAGGTAAATACCTTAATTCTTAGAAAAAAAATTAAAGCTTTATAGAGATAAAAATAGCTTCAAAAAATGAAGTATTATGAGCTTGATGTCTTGCCATCAAGCTTACTTCATGGGAGTTTTGTGAGAGGTGCTAAAGTGTGGGAAAAATATTTCTGTCGCCAAGAGTTTCAATTTCCATTTCTGGAATTATCTAAGTAGACATTTTATTTTGTGTTCAGTCCCTGCTGATTTTTATACTCATTACTTCATTGTATTTCAGTATGTTTTGCATCTTTTGCTTATCCACAGAAGAACTTGAATTTAAGGAATTTTAATTCCATCCTTCATCTGAAGATCTGAAGGAATGCCTCTGATTATTTGCCCTGATTTTTCCTATAAGTATCCATGCTGAGTTTGCTTTTATGTTGGTGTATGTCAGCCCCTGTCTCCAGAACTACACTTTCCCTGGTACATCAGTCCTGAAGATATTCAGAGACCAAAATTTGCTTTTTGTGAGTCTATGAATGCTTTAATCTATGTCACACAAGTATGTCTTCATGACTCAGGTGCTGAGAATCATATCCTGTCTTGAGTTAAACACATGAAAACTCATTAAAACCAATGGAGATGCACAGGGAGAAGTGAATAAAGAGTAGCTAAAAATGCTGGGGACTCATCTGTAAGCTTATTAATCTATTGATAGAGTCATCCTGTGTTCCAAAGCATGCCAACACTTCCTATAATATGTTGTGATTGTACTGCACTGTCAGCAAAGGTGGGTCGTGTGTTTAAAAATGACATTTGCTTTACCATTCTACCTAAATTGAGGATAATGTTTTAATAAATGGTATTTTCTAAAAGAAATATATTATTTGATAAAATTATTACATAAAATGAATTCCATCAAATTGTCACCGTTGTTATGTGCTTAAAAAGCTTCTGCTCCTCTATTATTAAGTGGTAAAAGATTATAATTTGAAAAAATTGAATACTAAAATGACTGATTTAAAAAAATATGTTTCAATAAAATTCACCATAAAATTCAAAGCAAAATGTAAAAAAAGGACTTTCTTTATAATTTCAAATCCACACATTTAAAAATATTTCAGTGAACAAATTATTGTTGCAGTAGAAGGTACATCACATGTACTCCATAGTCCTCTGTTTCAAACACTCTTTCATTGACTTACAGGATAATTCTTGAGTCCATACTTACACTTACATATTTACTTCTTTACTATAATAGATGCAGCATTTGCTCTGTAAACATTAATATAAGTTGAAAGGAAGTTGTGGTAATAGAAGGTAAGATCGAGTACCATTCAAACTGTCTTAGTCAAGGACATTTTCTTTGGGGGTATATATAGTTCCATCCCTGAAAGAGCTTTTTTTGCAGTCATAATTGCATAACAGTACTTTTCTAACACGACTGCTATATATACTGTAGCTGACTTTTCCTTGACACAAATTTAACCTTAATGATCACTCCTTTTTTTAACTCAGACCAACAGGAGAGTGAAAACTGCAGGAAACTATTTTTTTTCTTGCTCAGGTTAAAATAAAATAAACGAATAATCAGCTAGTGGTCAAACATTCAAAAGAGAATGGTAGGAAAACTGGAGAATAAAAGCCTTTGAAGATTAAGGACCTGAACTACTGAAAGAAAGAGAGAAAGAAAGTCAAAGAATTTTGCCTACTTATTAAATCAGCAACATTGTCAATTGAATAGAAAATAGAAATTAATTAAATAAGTAAACTACAAAAAATAAGAAACAAAGAACAGCCTTGCAGTGGCCCAAAGAGTAGGAAGATTTTAGTAATTTCTTGAATACTTAATAAATTAAAAGAAAGAAAGTAAAGCTATAAAAAGTTAGACCCTGAATATTTAGATTTTTTTTTCCTGGTATGGTAAAATTTATACTATTAAACAAACAAAAAACCCCAAAACAAACCAAAGAAGAAGTCAGATAGTATTCTGACCCAGGGATGTCAACATCCTTGTGTCAGGTGTCTTTCATTCCATCCAGATCAGAGTTTGGAGGATCCCTTTGCGCCTTTACTTGGGATTTGTTCATGCAGGAGGTCACATAAGGGCTGCAGTGTGCTCATTCCATTGAGAGCTTGAATAAGAAGGACTCTGCTACAAAACAAGACCTCACGAGTAACCAGTAAGGGGAGTGAGTTATTCCAACCTGGGCTGCTGTGCCACCACTTCAATACTGTCTCCAGCATCACAGAAACTTTGCCACACTTCTTTCTTCATCCTGTGGATGAACTGTTTACACTAGACCCCAGTCACAAGCAACATTTAACTCACAGTAAATAATTTTGTGCTTTATCAGAAGTCAAGTAAGAGATAAATTTCAAAATGCATTTCAAGCGAAAACTGCAATGGGATCTTAACAGTGAAGTCTTAACGGTATTGAGTCTGTAGATAATAAATCAAAATGAAGAATACCATGGCAATCTATTCCAAAAGGAGTTGATCTTCAGCTCCATGAAGCACAGTAGATTTTAATTTTGTAGCAAAACAGGCAGCCTGAGGTCTCAATCTTATCATAGGACATACAAGTAGGTCAGGCACCGCCACTGGAAACCAGGCTTGAGCCCAGGAGACAAAGAGACATGTCAAAGTGTATAGCCCAGCTTCTAGGAAGAGAAAAAAAGCACAACAATGTAATTGTGTGTGTTGCAACTTCTAGTAGATCATGGAATTCATCCTGGCACATGAGAACGTTTTGCTGATGAAACTGGTTATCATTTCCATCACAACCTATTAACCATCTTGTTCAGGTGACATCACAGGAAACTGAGTGACAATGCATGAAAGTGCCACTGTGCTTTTGATATAGAAATTATCTGTTGCCTTCCAAGGATAAAATCAGATTGTCTGGGGAGGAGGGACAACTGAGCATTTAATTACAGTGTAAAATAAAATAATACTCCAGCACAGGTAATAACATATTTTGTGTCCCTAGAGTGTTATCTGAGCAGTTTCAATGATTTTTTTCTGTCTTATTTCCCTAAGTGAAAAATAGCATTTTAGAATTTCCAGACCACACCTGAAATGTAAAGATCTTGAAAAAACCTCAGGCAATCCCTCCCTCTCAGATTTTTCTGGTATGTATTGAAGTAATTAAAAAAGTATTTAGCTTGCCCAATTCTTTTCTTTTAGAAATAAACAAAAACAAAAATCCAAAATGAAAACTTAAAAGTATATGTTTTGTAACGAGTAAAATTTGTAATGAGCTTTCCTTTTGTTTCCGCCCCCAGAGCTACTTAACAAATATCTCTCAAATTCATAAATCCTTAAGTAGCTTTTTAAAGGCTATTACTACTTCTCTGTGTGTAATATTGATCATAAAAAACCCAGATTTGTACATGCAGACTAGGTGCTCATCTAGTTTCATTTTATTTTTTTAGCATGCACTTCTCCTCTACCATCTAAAGACGTTGGATTTCTGATTCTAGACAGACCCTAATGTTGATTATATATTGTTAATATTATTCTTTCTTTTTTTTCTTCATAAGCTGGTCTTGAGGTAATTTAATACAATCTAGATATATAAGTATATCTCTAGATTTTATTACACCAAGTTCCCCAAATAGCTATCAGCTGCACAGAAAAAATTCTGACACCTTAGAGTAGCCTAAAGGCTGAAGATGAAGTTCTGACATTAAAAAATGGTATATCTTTTTGGCTAAGGACAGTACTTTACTGTAAAGGAGTTCTTGCTTGTTACTACAAACACTGGCCGGGTTTTAAGGTAGTATTTATTTATGACATTTTTTATATCAAGGCTCTCTAAACTTCACCTGTAATATACTCTACCACGATTTCACATAAAACTGTCTACCAGAAGGGATTGACATTAGTTACGAGAGTGAGTAGCAGCAGCTCTTTAGACATATAACTACTGTGCCATTTTGATGTAATTCAGTTTAAATTTCAAACATTTCTATTTAACATAATCAAGTGGTATGAAATCTTCTTTTAAAATGGCAAGTATACAGTACCAGCTCAATTGGCACTTAGCAACGGTCCTTTTGCAATATGCACAATAGCTTCCAGCAGGGAGTTTTTTAAGGACCATCCTTTGAGAGCACAAACTCACACACGTACAATCAGGACACATCAAGGTTCTATCTCCAGCTCCCCTTGAGATGTTATTTAGCTAATGCACAAATGTTACAGCTAAGCTGTTAGCCTGAAAAATAGAACAAGCAGTTGTGTGTAGGTACAACCATTTCTTTCTTCATTCCAGGATATCTTCATATTGTAATTTCACATAAAGTAACACCTAGAAAGGTATAGTATGTGATTTTTACTCAATAGGTGGATTTCCACTTTTAAATGCACTGCAGCCATCAAATGTCCCTTCTTGAATCCTGTATTATGTAGTGGCAAAGCACCTTTGAGTGGGTATACTGCAGTCATTACTGGGTATTCTCTAGTTAGAGCATTCTGGAAAGATACAGCTCTGTCACAGGCTGCTATCACCAGTAAATACTGCTCTGTGTGTAGCTGTTCTGTATCCAGTGAGAAGAAAAGATCTGGCCCTGCAGCTAGCTTTCCTCGAGAGAGTCAAATCCTGGCAAACAAGCCCCTTGTTTCAACAGGAAGCTTCCCATACTTATTGGTTGTCTTCCAAAAGCTGTGCTGAACCATATAATAAGTTCAAATTTCATTAAGCCCGGGAGCAGAGGGAGTTTCTAGCATGCTGCTAAAATCATGGCATAATGCTCTGAACCAGATGATTGCATTCTAATCTCATTCCTCTTTGAGATCCTCTTTTCCTAATAGAAGGCTTTTACATTCAAGATAGGAAAGTAAGGAGGACTCCAACACTGAAGTCTGCAATGCAGTTACTAAATACATTGCTTAGATATTTTGCACATGGAAAGAGATGATGACATTAATATTACTGCAGTAATGCTGTCTTGAGTGCAAGACTTCAGAATTGGCTGGAATTCTGTTCCATATGGAAAGCTGCACCAACAACATGGCAACATGGTGAAAACACAGAAGGCTATATTTGCCTGATGACAAACTTTTTTTCCAAAGTAGTAAGAAATATAATGCTAAGTCAATTTTTTTTAAATCATATGCATCTCAAAATAAAACACAGCTAAAGAAAGAAAGCAAAAATGGGCATATTTTTTTAGATAATATGAACCTATATAAGGGGAGAACATTATTGTATGCACAGGACAGTGAATTAACAGTGTAATGGACTCTGAAAAGATGCTATTCATTAGTGCCTGACCATGAAATCTGTGGAAAAGCCTTAACATCAATGAAAGCAGGAATAATTTTTTTGTTTGTTTTAAATTATGATCTTGAAAAAATGTAGATATGAGTTAATGAAAAGAACTTATGAAATCATGTTGTACTTTTACTGTTTGATCAGAGAAGAAAAACATTCTTTTTTCTCCAGTGAAAATACTCACTTAGATGTATTCTAATTGCAGTGGTTTGCTTTATTAAATTTGAAGCAACACTCCAAATTTAAATTCAGTTTTGTTTAGAAAAGCGATCTTAAAAAATTCTCTAAGAAAAACTGAATATTTTGTGGCTCAGAGGTTTTTTTAAACCTGCAGAAGCCACTGAAACTTTCATTGTTTCAGTTTTGAATCCAAGTAATGCATATAGTCTAAATTTTTCAGTGAATTAAAGGATCAGTGATGTGCATTTCTCTGACTGTAGGCTATTATAAGCTTCAGTTGGATTAGGATCCTCCTCTTAATCCAGTCTATTAAAAATGCCCATGTTCTAAATCTGCATGATTTGCCTGCTGAAGAACAAAGAAGGAGGTGCTTTTTTTGTTCTTTTTAATTCAAATTAAAATATCAGACACTCCAGGGATTGGTGATAGTCTAGAATATTTTGGGTTGGCCCATTCTGACTATTCAGGGCAAAGGAACAGCTGACATTAGACAATTTTTCGTACCGACATCTTGAGGCCCACAGGAAAATTGATCTTCTTAATTCCCAGCACAGTATAGTGCTGGACCATGAAGTTAACATATTAGGTCCCCAGAGTCAGATAGTTTATAAAGGTTCTTCAAAAGATGGCTGATAAGAGTGCACAGTAGCTTGTGAGAAGTGTTGATGGTTGCTGGTGGCACGCTGGCCACACCACTTTGGGCATGGCTGTCTCTCCCCACAGGTGATGTGTGAGAGGCACTGCAAAGAGCAAGACTGACACGCTGTGCTGCAAGAGCAGAAAGCTGGTTTTAAAATTCTGGTAAGTGTTTTCTCCTGGCCACTCTGGTTGCTTAGGTAAAGTGTAACTGGTAAAGTCTGCTGGAGAATTTATTTGTCTCAAGGTCCAATATTTAATTTTCATTGTTTGTCTATGGGGTGGTGTTTTTTTTGCTTAAAAATCCTATGTGCTTTAGTCTGCAAAAACTGGAGACAAGTAGCAGACTTTCCCTTTTTGATTTTTAACAGAATAATTTTATAATTGCAGCTAGTAAAGAAAATACTATATAACTGGCTCCAAACAAATTTTTTGGCTATTGTACAGAAAAGACTTACTAATCTTAAACTATTAAAAAAATCATCTGGGCAGACAAATTTGCCTGCCAAGTTTTAGGTGGCTAGGATCCAGAGTGGCTGAGACATTAAATGTGAAAACTAAGTGCTTACACTTGAAATACCAAACTACAACATCAGGCCCCTGATGCTGTAACTTTTAAGAGAACTAAGTGGTGCAATACTGTGCATAATTATTTCACTCATGAGCAAAAGACCTATTACTCATAAGCAGAGCTGTAAGTCAGTTATAAGGATATTTCTTGAGAAACATATGCCAATCATTTGCCAAACAAGACTGCTTTGCAGTTATATGTTACCATTTTTTGGATTTGCTGGCTAGTGCAAATCAACAGATTTTTAAAGTGTATTGGTTGTGGCCTCAAGAGGTACTTCATAAACTTTTATTTCTTAACATGAAATCCATTAGTGTATCACAGGCTAAATAAAAATTATCTTATCCCATCTTTTTTTTTTTCTTTATTTCTCTCTTTATCTTGCTTATATGTAATACAGTACGTGGCAGAGTACCAAGGGCTAAAACTCAGCTTTCTCTGATGTTAGTGTACTAGCAGTTTAAACAGCAGTTTTCCTGCCAATTTAAACTTTTACTTTTTAATGAAGAATTTAAACCAGAAAAGCTAAGCATTCCTTTGGCCTGCTCTTTAGTAGGAAGTAAGTTTGAATTGGCACTGTGATTACTAAAGCTCTTTTTCAAATCTTACTGAACCAAAACTAAAAATTCAGTTTAAATCCTTGTAGTCATCTAAGAACATAAAACACCAAAAGACCAATAAACAAAATTTTTTAAAAATGTAAACAAATATATTTTACAACTTGGATTTTAGAGAAACAAGCTGCTCTTTCATTTCTTATTTATTAATTTTAAGCAAAATCATTCAGCTCTACCTCGTAAGAGATATTCCTCCTTTGTGGGTGATCTCAAATTTCTCTCAAAATATACAGCTACATAAAATATACACAGAACATTTTATTCCTATACCTGCACCACCACAGGAAGATTATTTCCACCCCCTGAAATAACTTTGCAGACTTCTGGGATTTCTGTATATTTTATGTTGATGGGGTCCAGAAGAAGCTTTGCTTGGTTCTAATACATCTCCATGAGATTGCTTTGTTTACTGCTCTCAGAAAAGGAAGAGGAGGCACAAGAAACTTTGTAAAGCTCTGTGAACAACACATGTGAAGAAACTTGCCTTCATTCTTCTCTCCTTCCATATAAACTCTGGGTTTTCTGTGCATGGTTTTGGACCAAATGACTGAAACAGTCTGTGGGTCAGGACTATCCTGTAAAGTTTGGATCTTTCAGATGCTTGTTTAAGTTGCTGACATCTATATGACTTATTCTGAGTCCTTTACAGAAGTTGTAGTGTTATCTGGCCGTGGATCAATTATGGTGTTGCCTACTGCAAATGAACTGTCCTAAGTAGTAAACAGCTTGGTCCAGTTAATGCAGGACCAGATGCCTGAGGCTGTGTTTATCTTGAGGCACTGAGATTTAATCAGGCTGCAGACAACAGCAGGAGGCCAGGTGCCTCCAACAGGACATAGATTTAGATACTCTAGGACCTTGAGAATTTGGTCTATTCAAGCTCCTCAAGGCTCAAATTGAAACACATGCTTATATAGTTAAGTGGCCTTGATGATGCTGGTCATATCACCTAAGAACAGACTTATTTTCAAAGGTAGTGAATATTATAACTCTTATTTTTTTTATGTTACAGGGACCAGCACTTCAAACAAGATGGGATTCTTGCTCAACTCTTTGTTCCCCTTCTATGAGATGATGAATTAGGGATATGCTGATGCTGAGATCATGTCTGCAAAGTGTTTGGAGATGTTTGAGAACAAGGCTGAAGAAAATGGAGAAAACTTACTAGATTGTGTTTATTTTTCCCAGAACTATGTTTAAAATTATTTTCAATACCTCTGCTAGTGAAGATTTAATGGTGTTGTTGATGGTTCCACACATCTTTTTGTGGGAAGATTTGTAGTTCATAACAAGAAAAAAAAAAGGAGGAGAACATAACTGTTCTTGAAGATGGTGAATGGTGTGGGGGAGGTGGATATGAGGAGCAGCTGAGGTCACTTGGTTTGTTCAGCCTGGAGGAGACTGAGGATGAATCTACAGCTTCTTCCCAAGGGAAAACAGGCAGGCACTGATCTGTTCTCTCTGGTAACCAGTGACAGGACCCAAGGAAAGGACATGAAACTGTGTCAAAGGAGGTTTAGGTTGGATATTAAGAAAATCATCATTTCCCAGAGGGTGGTTGGGCACTGGAACAGTCACTCCAGGGAAGTGGTCACAGCACCAAGCCTGATAGAGTTCAAGAAGTGTTTGGACAACACTCAGTACATGATGGGATTCTTAGAGTTGTCCTGTGCAGGGTCAGGAACTGGACTCTGTGATCCTTTTGGATATTCTATCATTCTGTGGTTCACTGGTAACTGCAAGATAACTGCAGCAACATCTAAACTAACCCAGATAATCACACATACATCCCTCAGAGCTCAGTCTTCACTGGAGCCATATCTACTAATAACACCTGATCTGATTACCAGATATTCTGAATTAAATTGTGTACAGGCTGGTTTTCAAATCCTGTATTATTATCAGACACTTCCTGTGTTGAAATGGTTGCTTGGACAGGCTTCAAAAATCGAAGCATTGTGTAGCATTAGGTACATTTCTTTATGTTGCAAGAAAACAGAGAGAAGCTCTTGAGCTTCATGAGATGGATTGAAACTGGCTTAGTGAGACAGAATCTGAGTTTTGACTCCTTAGCTGTCATGAGAGTCAAACACAACAAATCACCTGAGGAAGAGCTGGAGAATTTGGCACAAATAAGTTCTTTGAAGAGCCTATTATAGAGCTTTATGCAATGTATGTTCTCTGAAGAGCTAGGAGGTTCTCTTCCCTTCAGATTTACCATGCTATTAGGAGCACAAAGGGCCTTTATCAGGGGGAAAACAGCAATTTCATTTTTCAGGAAGGAACACTCGGCACAATCAACCCTTGAGAATGAGGCTGAGTGCCCCAAACTATGAAAGTGCCCTCACAGAACATGACTCTACATATAGAACCTTGAGATCTACATGAATATGTAACTTGATAACATCAGGTATCTATTCAGGTATATGCAGGAATATATAGCTACTCTGCAAAGAACTGCTTCTCTGCTCAAGTCCTGCATTGAAATTTCTTTTTACCTGTGAATGAATTAAGCCCAAGACTGATCACACAATGTGGACTGTGAACTCAGTGTTCAAGGCCAAGATGAAGAGTGAAAGAGCAAGTTGAAATATTTGCTGAAGCATTTTTGTCAGCCAAACCCTGTAATATACTTACAGTAATATACTTACAGACTTACACTCCAAGGGAATAACCATTGCATACTTAAAATCATATCAGAAAGAGAAAAAATGTAGTAAGAATATTTCTGTATTAAAGTAATTTCATTGCTGTATCATTTTCTAACCAAACAGATATCCCAAGACTGCCAGGATAACCATGTCTCTAAAATGGCTTTTCTTCTGAAATTTCCATTTGCATCTAACCTGTGCTGCTGTGAAGAAAAAGAGAACACAGCTGTCATTTGAGGGTTCACACCCCTCATCATGAGCTACATTCACACCTGTGGCTAGCTTGGCTGTTTCCCCTCTAATCCATGAGAAAACTCAGCTTGGCCAATCTTCCACTCAGGCTGGTTTGTTCCCTTTACCTTTCATGCTGGCTTAAAAATCCTGACTGATGTGTAAATAATCTGGAGAAGCCTGGGCTCCTCACAAATCTGCATGGGAGTAAAGAAAAGAGGCAAGGCAGGAATGGCAAACCAGCCACAAATACTGTTGTCTATGGCTATAGATCCACAGAGCAGCTGGCTTATGCTGTGGATGCCTTTGTGTGTCCTCATGCAGATGATTTGGTAGCACATGACTAAACCTTGAGTATAGATACATGACTCCAGAGACATTTCCTCAGTTTATGGGGTGAGGGAAAAAAGCAGAAATTATATTTCAGAACATATTAGATATTTCTGAAATACTTGATGGTACATATACTGTGTGTTTAGTACATGCATTATGCCTCAAAGTATTCATGCATGTATATTTACTTTTATAATTTATAGACCAGTTACAACACCAAGCTCTCTTCCAGATGTCAAGAATAAAACTATATTTCACAGCTACTTTTACAACTGATAGTAAATCTTGCAGATGTTATGAGTACTGTGAAAGTTATCTGACCTTGAGCAAGAAGAAAACCTCACTGGAAGACTTCTATCTCAGAAATAATCAAGGTGTGCCTGCAAATGATTGCTTATTTGCAGACAGAGATTTTGGTTCTGCACTACTTTCCTTTTTGAAATGAAAGGTGCATGCTTAACCCAAAAATATCAAAGCCAAAAATACTTTCTTTCAAAACCAATTGACTAAGGTGTGAGGCTGGCAGTTTTTGCAAAGTTTCATGGTAGTTCTCCAAGAAATGTACACATCAGCATTAAGCAGGCACATCTTAATAAAAGACAAACATGAGGAGAAACACCAATATTGTATTATACAGCTTGCATTATATCGTATGCTTGTGTTGCCCAAAAATGTTCCACATGGCTCTTTCACTTCCCCAAAGACACTTTAAGGAGCCAGAAGACTCTGCCAGTAAAAAAGAAACCAGTTAGAGTACCAGAAACCAAATGTTAGGACTAAAGTTAGGAGCAACCACCAAACAAACCTCCAAAAGAAGTTTTTCCAAGGCTGTGTTATGGTGTCAATGAATAATTGTAAATATTAAAGAGACATGGATATAGTGAAAACAGTTTTGGTAACTTTTCCTTGTATTGCAGTTCATGGCTGGGGGATTTTCTGAGCAGAAGGCAGTAGGTACACCACTATGGTTAACAGATTTCATGGCCATTCATTTCAAGAGTTTCAACCATTCATTGAATGAGAGAATATTTCTTGTAGTCTTTTAAATTTCCACTTGATTTTTAAATTCTGTCATACAACTCATGGTCATCAATTGCTCTGTGTTAGCTTTCACCATGCCATTTGTGACATGGAGTACCCTCTTCCTCTGTGACTGCTCTTCTCTGGCCTGCCTCCGCTATATGGAAATGTTCCCTTCCTGTGGTCACCATCATCACCTTTCATGTAACTATTCTTGTCCTATTTTAGCCTTTTTGGGGCAAGGCTGCACACACTCTAGATAAAGTATTACAGATTTATACAGTGGCATAAAGATAATGTTTTCTGAAGGCAATGAAAAAGGGCAAAACACTGATTCACCCTCTGTGGAGCAAAAAAGAACTATTTCCACAGATAGAAATACTCATGATAATCTCTCCTTCCAAAATATCAGTAAGCAGAGAACCTTATTGCAAAGAGGAATATACATCTGTTAAAAGAAAAAAAAACCCAGACATCAAAAGCAATATACAATCCTACAGTGAAAGCATAGGAAAAGCTGTGATATAAACCCTCAAATATTCCTAAAATCACACAACTCCACATTCATTTCTCAAAATTTCCATAAGAGCGAAACAGGCTCTGATGCCAAACATTTACATTCATCTTCCATCAAATTCAATAGCTTATGTTTAGTAGTAAATTCATGAGAGTTTCAAGCATTCAACCTCTGGAAAATATTTGGCAAATTCTAGAACTTAACCCTGAAAACAGTAAAGTGAGAAAATGAATCCCTTTAAAGGAGGTTTTCAAACATCTAAAGGCAACCATGTGCGTTTCTGTACTAATGTCAAGGCATTGTTTCTATAATCCACTCTTCAGCTACAGCCACTTAACTCTGAAATGTGATGTAAACTAAAACCCTATAATGCTCTTATTCAGTGATAGAAAATCTTCAATAAACTGAGCTTTCTAAAATATCGAGGGGATGACGTATTCTTCCTAGAAATCAAAAATTGTATTTTTCATACAATAATTAAGTGAAATAAGTATGGCGCAAAACAACTTAGTCCAAAGATACCTTCCTGTCATCTCGTGACTTCCCAATCTGCTAGAGCTTTATTGTTGTGTTTATTGTGATACCACAGCATTCTCTGGATGTGTGACCTCACTGGTATATGCTGCCCATGGCTACCTGTGCTGTTCTCTTCCTTTCTCTTTATCCCCAATGCTAAAACTAATTTTTAACAATAAAATGAAATATTTTGATTTATGATAAAAAGGTTAGTTAGAAAAGTCAGATACTAAATTGTTCAGTGGAACCTTTATCCTTTGATTATGCAGTTGGCTGAGCATAAGCATTTTGATTCACTTTATTCCAATTTAACTCCCCATTGCAGCTGACCCAAAACCTGACTTTTGCTATGCTTTGTATCCCTAGGAAAACAAAAAAATGCAGTGATACTTGTTAAAAATTGCATAATATATGTTTCAAGCTTTTGGCTTAGCAGAAATGAGAACTAGAACAAAAGTCATGCAAATATATAAAGGCTTGATATATTCACTTTCTGAAAACCAGTAATAAATTTTTTTTACTGCCACTTTAAATGACTTTGATCATTTCTGCAATATAGCAGACATGCTTTATTCTGGAACTTTGTATTTAGCTTAATAACATTGCTTGAAAAGTAGTTGCATTATAATATTAGACCTGAATCCTTGCTCTTTAGAACAATGTCTTAATTTCCCTATTTCTGTATTTTTTCTTTTGTTTTGAAGTTATGTTGTATGGTTTATGTTTTGCTTTATAAGCAGTTACTATTATATAGATACCCTCTCATTGTGTCTTTTATAATCTCCACACTGCCTAGTTTTTATAATCAGTACAACTGAAAAGAGTTTCTGCAAATTATCCAAAGTTTCAAATGGAAACACACTCTGAAATCCAGTCCTCGTGCATAGCACATTTTAATGCTTTACATCCTTGTTTCTATGTTTTATAAGCTGGTCCAAAATCTGGAGGTCTAAAAATATTTGAAACTTTTGTTTGTTTCAAAAAGCTCCCGTGAATTTGAGGTACAGTCTGGGTTTAACATCCATTTTTAAATCAGTTCTGAGATTTTATAATGTATGTGTGCAAAGACAGAAAGGGAAAATGCATGCACAAGAGAGTCTAGCTTGGCAGGCATTTCATATTCTGTTGCACAGTGAGTTGCAGGAAAGCAGTCAGTAAGATTACCCACATTATGAACTTTCCTGAACATACAGTATATTGCAGTAAATTTTTGTATTTTTCATAATCCCAGTATGGTGTTACATAGTGCACAATAGCTATGGGTTGGATTTTTTTCCCATACAAATCCTTTATTCCTGAATGCCCAACATCTGTCCAATCACCCTGATACCCAATGTGCAACAGATTGAAAGGGCAAGTTTCCCTGCATGGTTCCAAGTGAAGGCTAAAATGATCAAACCCTTAACTTTTAACTTGACTACTTCATTCTCCTGAACTTGTGGCCTCCACAACCACAGCAGTGGAGAGAGGGAAGGGCAACAAGGTTCCATGCATCACTTCTTTTATTTTATGTTCCTCTTGTCCCTCAGTTGCTTGTAAACCATTGCCTCAAAGTACTCTAAAACAAGGAATTGGGTGGGTGGCATCCTGTCTGCCTTTGCCATGTGTGAGTGCCGTGGCTCCTTTGTCTTTGTCTGACACACCTCAGCCTCTGTCTGTAACAGTTTGGTTGGATTTTTCTGTCTTCCCCTGTTTCCATCAGAGCCCCTAGTACTGCAAGGCGTATTGAGTCAATAAGCAAGCACTTTGGTGCAAAATTACTCAATCATTAAAAGGGATGTGTGGCAGCAAAGATATTCTAGCTTTTACATTTTTTATCACACTAGGGCTATTTTTTCCTTCTTTTCCACTCTTATTATTAACCTTTTTATAGAAAATTGGCTTACCAAGAATTTATGAATTAGCAAGTCTATTATAATGATGAATGGTAATTACCATTTAAATCCTGAGTCATTCATCAGCTTGTTCACCATATGTCAGGTGATACAAGAGTGCATGAATACTTGTCTAGTGAGTATTTCTCAAATGATTGTTATATTTGCCTGAACTTTGGACGTGAATGCCAAATACTCGGTGAATAAAAGTTAAAATTATAGAAAAAGAAAAAAATTACATTTAATATAAGAAGAGGGGGAGACACATCACAATAAGAGGCAATGCTGCTAGTGACACCTATTAGCATTAGACAATTATTAGCACATTTTTTATAATTTAGCAAGAATAAATGTGGATTTGAGCTTTTTGAACATACATGGAAAAGCTCATAATTGCAAATGAAATTCTTATATAAGATTCCTGGGTAAGAAATCTTTTTAGAAAGAAAAAGTCAGTTTGGGAAAGAGCTTACCAATTGGCCTAGCTAGCCCAGTCAAGCCTGAAGTTGCTTGGGAATTTCTGCCCTCATCAGATGCTTCTTTGTGAGTGTGAAGGCAGGTACTGGTTTCTGCCAGGATCCCAGAGAATTGGTATCTATACAGCCAAACCAGTTCAGTTCATTTGATCCTATCACTCCCCTTCCTTGATGATCCTTAATAATGGAGGAAAAAAATTAAAGGGCACAAGAGCTAAACTGTCCTTCAGCCTCCACATCCAGCCCTAGGTCTGGGGCAGTGTGGGGACAGTTTCACTTCATCTGTCAGTGCCAGACATCCCAGGGGTGCAAATTCAAGATTTCTATCTCCAGACTTCTCAGTGCATCTTCTCACAAAAGACAAAACAATACAAAGATATCCTCTGGGTCCCCCATAAAAAATTATGTTTTTAAATGAGTGAAATTATTGTAACAGGAATGAGTGAACATTTTATGTCAAGTGATAAAGACTTTGAGGACAAAGTTAACATTAATGATTATCACTTCAACTCTTTCTTTTCATTTTGATGTACCATATCTCTTTTAGGTTTAACAGCTCATAAACTGAAGCCAACTTTCTGAATGATCATTTAATTATTGAAATGTAACCATAGACTAGGAAGAAAATACTAAGATATTAATCCTGGTGGCAGACAGCAAATGCTAGACCTGGAAGCTTAATGGTGCTAAGCTGAATGGAACACACCAAGTCTGTTATGCTAACAAGATACAGTCTCTGTGCAGGTTGGAAGTATTCTCTTGCAATAGGTATCTGAACACAGGCAAAAATAAAATAACACTTTTAAAATGAGTAATCTTGCAGACCTAAATTGAGACCATCTTGTTCAGCTTATCTAACTGTGGAAAACAAAAAAAACAAATCAAGAATATTGTTTTAATCAAAGGTCTGTTCTAGCAACGCCCAGTTTTCTTCATTGTGCTAAAACTGTCATTCTACTTTATACTGTTATTGCCTCCACTTCTGAAAAAAATTAAATTTTTTATTGCTGTTCTGAAACTATTTATATGTTGAGAAATGTTGTTGAAGTTTGGAAAGAAAAGAAAGAATCACAGAATTTCCTGTTGGATCCTCTTACCTTTGGATCAAACCATGACTAATGGATGACAATCCCTCATTCAGCTCACTACACAAATTGGGAAAGGTGTCTGCCCAGAGGTAGGTTTCACTGCCAGCCTATATCTTAGAGTGAGTGGCTTTGTGTACTTTAAATTTAAGTAGAATCAGGTGCTATACATTACAATTATAGATGTTTTCTTTGTTTATTAATGGACCCAATTAGATATAATTTTTTTAAAATTCGCGCTTTGCATCAATGACAAGATGCTTTTGGTTTAGATGCCCTTGGTTCAGATACCCTTGGAAATGATAGAAGGTAACAAAATGGCAGCCTAGGGACAAAATTAATCTGCAATCTAAGAGGAAGAAAAATGAAGGAGGGAACATAGTCAAAATTTTTTGGGGGTGAGTTCTGAATAAAAATAATCACCAAAACCATATATCTCTGGGAAGAGGGGTAGAATTTGTGACTGTCAGTTTCAACTGTAGACTTGCAGAATAAGCCTTTACTCAGACACCAGGAAAAATATGAGAATCATTCTCTATCCTCTTTTGTATTCTGTAGAATTTAACCAGACTACAAAATAGCACATTTGTTTTGGCATCTCAGCAGCTATTAACAAAGGGTTTGGGTGCCTGCAAAAGCCATCAGCCATTCAGACCTATGCAATGAGCCACAAATCTGGTAAAAATAACATTGCTGTTTCTCATTGAGGAAAAAACACAGTGCAATAATCAGGTGAGTGTTCTTTCAAGGAAAATGCTAAAAAAGGCTCTGTATGGTGGCAGATACTATATCCCCAGATCAGCAAAAAGAGCAAAGATTCCCATTGACGCCTCCCACCAGAGGCCCCAGTATTCCTAAGGCTGCCTCTGTATGTCAGCATGTGAAGTTGATCTTTCCCAGCTGACGCTGGGCTGAAATTTCTTGGAAGCAGCTGGGGTGGAGGTGTGCCAGAAAACCTTAAAAAATAAATCAGTTACAAGTGAACCAGGGCAACCCCAAAGGCCCAGAGGTAGGACGGGTGTTTTGCTACATGCGTTACTAATTAACTGTGAAAAGTTTTGAATGGTCCCAAAATTTTTTGTGAGTACCAGCTACCTTTTATAAAAAAGGCCATAAAAAGAAGGTAGAAAACACAGTTCCAGTAACTGAAATTAAGTATACAGAGCTTAGAGGGGGGAGGTTGCAGAACCCCAACCCACAAGCAAACCCATTCTAGTTTAGTTTTAGTTTTAACTTTAGCTTTATGTGATTCTTATGTCCTTCTCATATGAGTGTTCCTTCTCATAACTCATCTGACATAAGCAATTGATGCAAAATTTTTGTAATGCTTATTTCTTTTTATGCCCCTTCCCTAATATTTTTTTCCAGACAAATATTGCTTCAACCCACAGAAAGCCTTTGGACTCCTAACTACTCAAAACCTAACCTGCAATTAGAAGGCTTGAATCACTCTGAAAATCAGGTACTCTTAACTCTGCTTTGGGGTTCATACTGCAGGAAGCAATAAGTATTCCAGGCCCTGGATTTTTACGATTTGGGGCCTCAAATGAGAGTAGGAAAAGCTTGAAATGCTTGATTTTGAATAACCAAAGTAAAATAATCATAGTTTTCATGTTTTTAAAGCCCTTTAAAAGACTGCAGAAACCTTAAACAAGTTCTATCAATAGTAAACAAATTAATTGTAAAATTCTGCAACACTGAAAATCTATCAAGATCAGGAGTTGCACACATCTATTAGGATCTGAACACATTTTGCTGACCTTTCCAGACAACATTTTTCAAGCAAAGAAATCAGTTTATTTACATCATTTTATGTAAGAGTAGTAATCTGTACACTCTGTCACATGTTTCATAGAGGAAGGGGGTTTCCACAGCTGCCTGTCTCTACCAGACACAGCTATCTCTTACCTGAAGACATAGTTCATTGACTAGGGCTGGGCAAAATTTCAATTGCATGATGTTTCTGCTGGTAACAAATTTAGCTATGAATGACACATGAGTGATTATAGCTCATATTTACCTCTAAGATGACGGAGAAGAGAGACCCTGAACCACTGAATTGGTCCTAGATAGTTCTTCAAGAGCCTCTGTGTGTGTTCCTGAGCATGACTGTGTATGTATATGCCTGGAGGTACATGCAATACTATATTGTGTGTGGATAGTATGCATTTACTTCCATTTCTGTTCTTTGACTTTTCTAACTGGTAGAGAGATGAAAAACAGGGATGAGTAGGTGCCTTTTGTAGTTGATGGAAAAATAATTTACTAAGCTTGGGCTGCATTAGTGGCTGGTACTGTTCTGTACCCTTGGAATGTGCAAGGCCCCAAGCTTTTTGTAAGAAGAGGCTTTAAGTCACCTTTATCTCTCACCAGGGTCCTCCTGGGAGTCTGTCTACTGCATCCCTGCTTCCTTGAAGCCTTGAGAGGCATGGTGAGCCAAAGGCTGTCCCAGTCCAGGGTGCTCCAGCCGTGTCCTTGCAGCCTTAGTAATGCTGCATGCACCAACAAGCAGCACAGAGCAGGAGTTAGAGTCCAAAGGAAAAATAGCACATTGCAAAACAGGCTTAAGGTACACTGCCTCACCAACACTGTGTGGTTAAGAAACACCTGGTTTTCTTCAAGAGCCTCTGTGTGTGTTCCTGAGCATGACTGTGAATGTATATGCCTGTAGGTACATGCAATATTATATTGTGTGTGGATAGTATGCATTTCCTTCTTATGTTGAAAAATAAAATTAAAAATATAAAGAAAGACAGGCGCTCAGTGAAAAACACCTACATATTATGCTGAGCTTAGCTTTCCTGAATAAGTAGATTGGGTAGTAAGGGCTGGAGGTAGAATAAGAAATGTTATTCTATAAGATTAAGATTCAGTCTGAGGTGGCTATCCGCCCAATCAAAATCTCTCTCAAAATAGATTTTTCTTTTTCAGAATTCTTACTGGTAAGGGTAGCAGAAGAATTAGATTCAACTGTTTTTAAAAACATTTATCCTCTTTTTTTTTGCTGTTGCTGTGGGGAGGTTTTGTTGTTCTGGTTTGGCTTTTTTGCCCCTTGTGCTCTTCCTGAAACTTGGGCATCAGAAGTTCTTGAATTAAGTTGGAAATGTGAGTGCGGATTTTAGCTTAGGAAACCTTTTCTCTATAACAGAAGTAGAAAATTACTATGTTTTAAGGATTCATTCAGCTACCTAATAGATAGTGCATAAACTGGTGTATATGACCCATAAGAGCAAGATTTGTGGGAGAAGTAAAAAATTATAAGACAGAACTTGACTTATTGAATTTAGGCTAAAAATTCTTGCACTTGCAATACTATTTTAAAGGAAACAGATTTAATAACTTCACATTTAATCACTTGAAGACAGATTTAACTAAAATACATCACTAGAAAATCAGTGGAATTATTACTCCATTTTTAGAATGAAACCCTGACAACATCTCATTTCATTTTAAATTAAAGAGTTGTTAAAGGAAAAGTAAATAAATATTAAAATCTGTATTTTGATGAAATACTACAGTGAATATAAACAGAAGCAGATGGATTTGCAGGACTATGAAGTGGAAATGCATCCTAAAAATTAATATTGCCTACAATGCATTGACTTACTGTAATACCTACCAAACCATCTTTAACAGTAGGATTTAAATTGCAAAGTTGACATGGCCATTTCTAGACCTTGACTTTTCCTGGTAAGGAGATCCCTGATGTGGAGGGGACTATTACTAAGATTCTGAAGTTATCCTCTGCACTGAATGAAAAAAAAATATTCATGCCTTTAGGGGTTGTGGGTCCTTGCTGTGATTTACATACCTTACTGTGAGCAGCCATGGTAGACACCAATTATAGAGAACTTTGTAACTGCTCTACCTGTAGCTCCCAGTGGAAGCCATGTTTCTGTTGTATTAAATCTGTACAGAAATGACAATAGGGGTAAAGGAAAAAAAATAAATGATGCTGTGAATGTTATAAGTAAACCTTTGGGAACAACAATATATGTACTGTGGTGCAACAGATAATGCAATTTTGCTCAACATTTCAGAGATCATGCAGACCAAATGAAAAAAAAATAAAAAGCAAAAATAAAAACATGCCAAGAAATTCAAAATAGACAGGAGCTGTAATGTCACTTCACCTTTCACAGCCACTGCAGTTTTGTAAGGCAGAAATTGGAAGTTGAAATTATTTCTGTTATGTGTTTGGCTTGGAAAGGAAGCATGGTCATGTAAAAAAAAAAAAAATACATTTACCAAAATGTCATCATATGCAGTTCAGGGAAGAAATTCTGAGTGTCAGCCCAAATTAAAAAACTAGTGCTGAAAACTGTCTCAAAAGCTTACAGAGTTAGTCAATTAGCATTCACTCTGGAAATATCTTTAAAGTAGTTCCCTGTACCACTAAAGAGCTCCTGCACAGCCTGAGCATAAACTGGTGGGTAGGTGGGACCTGCTGCCGCCTCCAGAGGAGAGCAGGGAACGCTGGAGGCACATTTCCATCTCTCTGTCTACATGGCCTGGCACAGAACTGTGTGAGCTATGGCACAGCTACACATTGATCCAGACTCCCCCTCGGCTTGAGAGAGAAAGGAGAAGTAGGCCTTTGTGCAGACAAAGGTGCAAGTACTGTGCAAATATTCAGTGCAGCAGGCTGTTTTTGGAGTCCTGCTGGAAAGGGGCAAGCACCAGCTGGGCCATCAGCTCTGTGAAACTTCATCAGTGCTGAGTGGACTGCTCATGCTGGGGCGCCTGAAGCTGCCCCTGGGACTCAGCTCAGATCTTGGTCTTGTAAAAGCCCTGTAGCCCTCTTGAAATATTTCTATTGGGGCTTTAAAGGCTGACAGGAAGCACTTTGCTGTTATGTTCTCAGTGCTTCCGGGAATGTTAGAATGCAGGAAAAAAAGCTCCAATTTTTGACAGAATGTCATTTTAAAACAAACAAGGAAGCAAACACCGCCCAGCCAAGCAAACCAAAGCACCAATAGTCCCTCCTAAAAAACCCTCACCAAAACCAAAACCCACAAAACAAAACCCCTTTAAAGAGGAAAATGGGAGTAAGTTAAGCTTTCTGATTTAGCTACCACTTACTGGTGAAAGGATGGAAGACTGAGCAGAAGGGGAAGGAGGCAACAACCTTTCAGATAATCCATACCTGTATGGGACCATGACTGGGTCCACTTTGAAACTAAGTGTGAATAAGTGTATTTTTTTCTGCTTGTGCTTCAGATTAACTTTTCAGCTCCTACCATTCCTGGATGCTTGGGTGGAGGTTTATTCTGCATTGAGCAGGTATCTACTAGAGTTTTCTATATTTTTGTATAGTCCAAAGCCTTAAACTTCCTCTTTTCTCTGTTGTTGTTTTTTTTTCCCAGAGGCCTGTTGACCTCTGGAACCTAGTAAAATTACTTTTGGAACATTTAGAAAATTTGGAGTAATAATTGGTGTATTTAATCTTAACAATGTTTAAAAAAAAAACACTTGGAAAGTGAATTGAAAGAATTGAAAACTGGAAATTGAGAATTCATGCTCAGTTCTTTTGTTCTTCATTAGGACTTGCCCTTTTGCTTAACAGTCCTGTATTAAAAAAATGTGAAAGGGGTTGTAACTGAATTAAAAGTAGATCCCACTCTGTCTCCTCTCTTCCATGAATCAATCCTGTCTGCAGGACATAGCCTGAAGGGAAGCGTTGCTCACAAGCTTTGCAAATTTTCACATGTGCTGAAGTCAAAAGGTCTCAAACACACTTATTTGTGTCTCAAGAGCTAGAATTGATAGTCTGCTATTTCTGCATGCTCTAGACAACAAGAAAATGATGGATGAAATCCACGAAGGACTGAATTAGTTTGTCAAGATACATTAAAATTTGTCTAAAATGTTTGTAGCTGGTTGCTATCTTCACCTGGAAAACTGAGCATGTTTGCCTCTGAGCACTGGCAGCAAACCAGACCAAGGACTCTTCGTGAGGACTTTTTTTTTGTCTGGACTGAGCCACAGAAGAATGTCACTGTGAGTCCAGGAGCCTAATCCTTCAGGCATCCCTCATGAGGCTTGGGATCATCCCTGGTCTATCCCAGAGAGAAGTTTCCATTCAACTGGACCTTCTCTCAGCATGGAGTAAGAAGGGCTTAACAATCATTTGTGCATGCCAGCTCCATAATGCTTCTGCTGAAATCAGAACACTTTATGGATAGCTTATGTTATGATGGCTTCATTATATACAGCAGTGAAGTCAGTAATTTTCAGCATTTTATCATATACTAAAAATTCTACAAGTCTAAACGTGATTGAAAGCAGGGAAGCAAGTAAAATGTTGATAAACAGTAGGATTCTGCAGTACCTCAACAGCCTAAAAAAATCCCACTACCTGAAATTCAGAGCCTTAACCAGTTCACAGGACAGGTCAAAGAAATAATGGTTCATTTTGCTGTTGGTGACCCCCTTAGTCTCCTTTTGTGCATCTCAGTCCTGGAAAGCACCATCATCACAAAGCCAATGAGAAAACCAGTCATTTTCATCATGATTTCAGGGACACCATGTTGTACAAATTTGCAGGGGAGCTCACTCCAGACACACATCCTAGGTGATGGGATTAGAGCTGCTGTTTTCTAAGGACCAATGCTTGCAGACATTTGTCATCTGTTAGGTCCCTAGTAAAATCTAACAATATTGTAATCTTAACTAAAACTATATTTGTTATATTCATTCCACTGCAGGTGTTATCTCATAAACATCATTGCACATTTTATTGAAGGGAGTGAGATGGTGACTTTTGTACATCTAAGCATATTTAATTGCTATTTTAAAAATTTAAACACAGTTTTACGTTTCACATATTTCAGTTTTTTGTCTGTCTAAAGCTGAAATAGGATGCTGTTTCAAACATTGCTTCTTGTTTACGAACAAGGCAAGGTGCTCTTTGAGCATATGATATTCCACTATAGAAGAAAGAAAATAATTTTATAGAGTGTTTTTGCATATGCTATTAAGATTCAAGTCTTGATTTCTTCCCCTTCTAAACAGTGTCCCAAAGACCTGTGGTATCCTCTGTGTTAAGTGCCGGGTTCAAGAGATTAAGGGCAATGACTGGCATCTAGTTCACTTTTATTTCCATTTCAGTGCAACCTCACATCGCTATACATCTGTTTTGTTGATTCAGAAGAGCACTTGAGATGCTTTACAGTTGATTTTGACAAGTGCTACAATTTGATATGGGTAGATAATTCTTGCTGAGTTGATTTCAAAAGTACAGAAATTATAATTTTGAGTAGATATTACCTTTCTTTATGATCAGAATTTTCATGTAATATACTGTGCACTTAAGCTTCTTAATCACATTTTCTTTTTTTAAACATTACATTCTTTCCATCTAATCAAGTATTGCAAATTAAAATATTGTTCTAAATATATCTTATATTTTTTTCCATGCACTGTGGACAGCTCATGCAAAACCCACTTGAAAAAGTGATCCCTCCTTACCTTCTCACCAAAACTATTTGGTTTGGAATTTAATTAAGCAGTGAAACAGGACAGACTATATGGCAAGGTTGATTAATGCACGCCTCGGGTGCATTTCACCTCATGCCTCCTGCACAACTGAGGTGTGGAGTAATCAGTTCAACTGCTTATTCAAAGTATCTTAATGTGATTATAAAATGGGCATTTTTTAAAAAATAAAAAACTCAAATACGACAACATATCCTTACACTACTAAATGTCATGCACTGGGATGAAATTTGGACCAAAAAAAGTAAATAATCTCATTAAATTCCAGGTTTAAACACAATAGAATTATTTAGCTGAAATGTTTTATGAGGTGAAATGTGAGTGTTCCATCCTGTTCCTTCTGCATCCCGTTCCTTTGGAGTGTACAGAAACAAGTAACCCATCATCACCCCCAGCTTCTGACTTCTTCCTTTTTTTCCCCTCTCCAGTCTAATTCTTTACTCTCTTTCTCCTTTTTGTTTATTTATTGTCCTTCTGCCTCAGGCATTTCTCCCTGACGTCAGTATTTACTGGGCATGAGCCTGTGCTCTCTGTATTGGTGGTCCCCAGGTGCTCTTCAGCACATGAATTGATGAGGGAAGGATCTGTCCTTGGCTAACCTCTGTGAACACTGCAGAGGGGTTAACTCCAGATTTACACCGTGCAACTGACAGTTTAACTAGTCTCAGTTGGAGGCTTTCAACAGAAATTCTGGTCAAAGAAATACAAAGAAGGATGGGCAGAGAAGTATTCAATTTTCAGAAGGGACACCCATCACAAGTTTGTTTTCATCTGAAGGAGAACAGACTAATTTATATTTTTAGGAGAAACTACTGTCAGAATGTAATCTGAAAATAGCAGTGTTACACATTGTGATTTCCTGATAACTATTGCACAGATACACATGAGAAAGCATAAGCTTCCACCTCACACCTTCTTGTGCCTCTTCCAGAGGCCTGGTGTTCGAATATCTACTTGTGCCTGTCTGAGCTGGGAGAGTTTATTTTCTTCACAGCAGCTGGTATGGGACTGTTTTGGATTGGTGCTGAAAATAGGATTGACAACAAGGGAAGTTTTAGCTATAGCCGAGCATAAGAACACAGCATCAAGACCTTTTCTGCCTCTCACCCCACCCCACCAACGAGGAGGTTGAGGGTGCACAAGGACTGACCTCATCTGACCAAGGGATATCCAAGACCATATGGCACCATGCTCAGTATATAAAGGTGGAAGAAGAAGAAGGAAAAGTGGGGTGGTTTTCAGAATGATGGTGTTTGGCTTCTCCAGTCACACATACATGTGATGGAGCCCTGCCTTCCTGGACATGGGTGAACATCTGCCTGTTCATGGGAAGTGGTGAATGAAGTCCTTGTTTTGTTTTGCTTGCATGCATGGCTTTCATATTATCTCTTGAACTGTCTTTATCCCAGCCCACAGGTTTTCTCACTTTTACCATTCCTGTTCCCACCCCACTGCAGGGGAGTGGGTGCATGAGGCTGAGCTGTTGGCTGGGCTAAAACCATGACACAGCAGAATCAGTAGTGAGATTCTCAGTGAGTTCAACCTTGTTTGGCCCTCAGACAGCAAATTTTACACCAACATTTGCACGTGCTGTCAGAGAGCTGCACTGCTGGCGTGGAGAGGAGGCTTTGATCAATAGAGACCAAGGGCCTCTGGCAACTGCCTGTGACTCCATGAACTTCAGTGAGTGGTGTGCCTGCCCTGGCATCCTTGTAGGTCTCAATCTCCTTGGTCCCTTTGAAAAGAGAATTTGACTGGAAGTTTCTGAGTTTAAGCTAGAGGAGTTTCTGAAGAAAGGGGGGGGTTTTTTTTGTTTGTTTTGTGGGTTTTTTGCTTTGTCTTTAATTTTTTCTCAAGAGAAGAGAATATAGCCTAGAGATTTTAAAATATCACTGAAAATGAGAATCTGCTCAGTTGTGGGGGAGTGTTAAGGGTCCCCAAGGAGCCAAACAGACTAGCAAAGGGGAGAAAAGTGTCTGGAGTAGTGATGGAAGGAGGACAAAGCAAGCAACAAAAATAACAAAGTAGAAGTGAGTCTGTTACACAGAAGGGAGCAAAGGGAATTTAATGAGCAGAGAGGGAGAGGCATATGCCCAAAAAGTAGAAGATTAAAAAAGGAGGCAGGAGGAGTGGGGATGGGAATGCCAAAAAATTCAACTTCATATCAAAAACAAAAGCAAGGGTCTGAAATGGCACAGTCTGCTCAAGGGACTACTCCTTACTGATGCAAGCAGGCCCACAGAAGCTTTTCAGATATTCATATAAGGGCTGCAGGAATAAGGCCCACAGTCACCAAAGGATTTCTGATACCTGCTCATTGTGTTCACACAGTCACTGCCACACGGCACCCCAGCTCTGCCATTCACTTACCTCAATTTAGAATCTTCCTACATGGTTTCTGTTGTTCTGTTGGCCACAAAACTTAAGAGGAATTCAAAGAAAATTTTAAAAAAGTCTGTTAGGAGACATGGACTTTCCTCTTCTGAGAGGTGCATGTGAACACTTCTGTCTAGCATAGGCTGGATTTGTCCAAATTCTGCAGTTCTGGTATGTGAATACGCATTTTTAAGCAAGTAGTCCATTCAGACATAGTTTTTAAATAAATACATTTCATTTTAGGTTTATGGTGTTAGGTGTAAATACTAGTGATATCTAATTGCAGATTTAAAACTAAATTCCTTTTCACTTGTGTTAAATAAACATTCTATATTCTCTACTCAGATGAATAGGTTTTTTTTTTTCTAGTCAGTAGCCACATTGAGGTTTATAGGGTTGTACACATAAATTAGGAATTGTTGAAGAAATAAGTGTTTATGCAGAATCCATCCCATAAATACCAGAGAAAAAGCAAGTAAGGTTATTCATGCTGGGTTGCTGATATATATACAGGGTTACTCACAAAGTTTCCTCTAGTGTTACATTTGTATTCATATATGTCAAAAATGCAATGTTATTTCTTTTTAAAATAAATTGGAAGCACAAGTCTGTGGTGTATGATTATTTTATTAACTGATAAATCAGCTAGCTCTCAAGGGTATGGAAGAAACGTATTTATTTAATTTACAAATAAACTGTATCCGTTCCTGACTCCCATCCTTTGTTAGCAGTATGCCCTAAGAAATTCCAATGTTTCACATTCTGGTTGCTTAAATTTATTTTCAAGAAGTAAAAGAAAAAACATAAATATATTTTTTCAAATCTCCAGACTTCTCTGCAAACAAAATCCCATAAAATATGAACAAGTGTAAACACTGAGTGTGTTTTCAGTGGACATGTGCTTTCATAGTCATATAAGTTGTACTTCCACAGCACTTTCCTAACTTTAGGTACACAAGTCCATACTTAATACCTCTAAATAGTACAGCCTGACTGTCAGCATGGCTGACTGCTGGCAGTTTCACACCCATAAATTCTCCATTGAGATCCAGATGGGTAAATGACTGCATCCATAAGGAGATGCCCCTCTGCATACGGTGTAAAAATGTGAATAAAACAGATCAAATACAGGTGTGGGGGTTTTTTTCTATGACAAATCACAGGCTTTTATAGCAGATGTAAGTGTTGAGCACTACTTAGTTGAGAGCATTTTCTTATCTTTAAACACTTATAAAAGAGGGTTATTCCATAATTATCCATTATGGGGACAAAAACTTCATCAGTTAGGGAATAACTCTTTTTTTTTTTTTATCTTGTCTTATTTGGAGAAGCCCACTCTAATCTCCTGTTTCACTGAGCAATTTACTATTAAAAATTGATCAAAATGCCACACTCTCCTTTCTGTTCTCCTCCTCTATCTATATATATTCATTAAATGAAGTGTGCCAGTTTAACAAAGGAGAAATAAGTTCTCTGGCACTGCCTACATCACACATCTGTTCTCTCCCATGCTTGGACCAATCTGACTGCTTCTATACCATGACCAGCAAGTCTGTGTCTGTACTCATGGCATCAGTTGCTGTTGTCCCAGCTGCAATTGAAAATCAGGTACCAGGTATGCTCTGTTACCTCCAACAGGTTTGGGTTCATCTTAAGCCCATAGAGCATCTATGCCATAATAAAATGACGATAACAACAAGGGAGGGTAGGAATGTAATAGAAAAATACCCTGCTGGAGGAGAAGAAATTACAATCCTAGAGAGCACAATTCAGTGAGTGTGTGAAGTTTGTGATAACTATTATTTTGGTCTTGGCAAAACTAGGAAAAATCATAAGGATCTGATTCTACAATCCTTGTTTCATAAATATTCTCACTGATTTCATTGTGGCTGCATTGTTTATAAATCTTATTTTACTGTGTATAGACATCATGCTGGGGGGTGGCACCTCCTCTGGTTAACTTAGACACGTGATATTGTGTGTTTCAAAAGCCAGTCCTAAAGCTTCAGCTTTGATTCCTCAAGCTGATGAAGAGGAGCAGGCTTGTTTAAAGGCTCAGAGTGACCCTGCACAGCTAAGGAAGGCTTAATGGCTAAAATGAACTGGCAGCATCTACTCCTTGAAGTTTCTTTCCAAGCAGTTACCTCCACAGCAAACTTTAAGTTTATGGTTCAGGACACTTTCTTTGCCACATGCAAAAAATTTTGACAAGAGTTAAAGACCTGAAGTAGGCAAAGGAACTTCTACATCAAGTTTCTTAAGAGTGTGAAAAAATGTGTACACTTTTACACTGTGTGAATGCAATATTCCAAAGTAAAGTAAAGAGAACTTTTTGCATTAAAAAGGAGGAACTATATGATAGCTTTTGTTGTTGTGGTGGTGGTGGTGGTGATGGTATGGTTGTTATTATTATCATCATCATCATCATCAATATAATCATTTTATTATTTCATGCTGAGAAAACTCTGGTGCTGGAGATGCATTGAGCAAGACAGACAGAACAGTATCAAAATCCATGCAGACACATTTGCAAAGGGAGAAGCCAAAGCCAGCTCTGTAAGGCCATGTAAAATTCTTTCATTTTTTAGGAAACAGCAAGTAACAGCTGCCATAGCACAACTGCTAGTAGGGCAGCCTTTACTTCTGCATCTATTTCTATTTCTTGTGTTTTCCACAAAGTTAATTTTCCTTCCTCTCTTGATCAATATTTTTAGGGTGACATATTAAGCATGCAGTAAACTTCTTGTACCACATTAATTTCTGGTGAAGTACTGATTAAATTGTAAATAGTGTCAGAGATGAATCAGCCCCCTTACATTTTATTCTGGAATATGAACTCTGCTCACTCACCTCAATGATCAGGTCCAGTTTTCTATGTAACAGGTTCTACAGGAAGAAAAATCACATTTTTTTTTTATTTCATATGAATTTTGTGGATTTTAGTGCTCATAAAAGGAACAGATTATTGACATTCACTATTCAAGTTACCCCAAATAAATCTGCAAATGGCACCTCTGTGTCTGGAAATCTACTGTGGTATTTCAGCTTTGGACCTCAGTTGAAAAGAGACTACCAGCTGAACTAAGCTGTGCAGCATGTTTTTATGTGGATTAGTTTCCACCACAGATTTGGTGGAGACTTCCAAACTCATTTCACATGTGGCCCAAATCAAATTTCAAGGCAGGTCTCTGGAGATGAAAAGCCAGAACATTAATCCACTATACATTGTAGCGCCCTGCTATATCTCTGTCACAGTTTCTCAATTAAATTGTCATCTTTATGAAATGAAACAAGGGCATGAGGTCTTGCCAGGTGGTAACTGGAATGTGACTTTTTTATACCATGCAAAATTATTTCAATTATGAAGTCATAACATTATCATTTTACAAGATCATAGTGTCTAATGTTTCTTGTCCTATACCCCAAATACCTTTGCCAGAACACCCAGGAATTAAATAATTATATATATACACATACATAAGTATATGCACCTATACACACACACACACACACACATATATATATATATATACACATGTGATATATAAGAAATCTAAGTTGTAAGAAATCTAAGTTGCACCATAGTTTGTATCATTGGCTGGGGTTTTCTGTTATGGGTCCTTTCCTTCTCATAAACTCACACACATGCAGCTCACCACAAGCTCACAGGTATAATAAGGAAGTTTTCATAATAATATTGCCCACTGAAGAATAGGGTAAAAAGTTATCTGAGGAATGAGTTTGGGAGAAATAATAAATTAAAAAAAAAGGCAAAATCCTCCTAACTAGAGTGAGCTAAACATTTTCATATAAATGGTAATCACAAGCTTTAAACACCCCCAAATCAGGTGTTTGTGACATTTGAATCAAAGTTGGCATAAACAAGAGTTGTCATCAGGATACCACTGCCTGCCTTATTGACTTTCCCATGAAAATTACATTTCTATTTTCCTTTGGCACTTAAAATAATGCTCAAAATGTTCAATGACTTAATTTAATGAATGCAATATTATAAATGGAATATATTGAAAAATGTAAAGGAACTCTGCTTGCCTTTTCCAATATGATTAATATTTTATTTTTAAGAAAAGCAAATTAAAGAAAAATCCCCAACCTAAGGTCAACAGTGACTGTTTAAGGGAACTATCTTATTCTATTCTCTTCAATGCACTGTCTTTTTCAGAATATTAATGGGGGAAAGAGTGACAAGAATGACTTAGACGTACATGTCAGGAGAAGGGGTCAGCTCTTGGCAGTAGGATGTTAATTCACATCCATTAATGAAATTTATCCTCCTTACTGTCTCCTTCTCTTTTCTTTCTTTCTTTTTTCTTTTTTTTTCCCTTTTTTTTTTTTTTAAATAAAAAGGTCTTTTTTTGAGAGAACATCATGGACTTTTCACAGGAGCTGAGAAGGGCCACAGGGGCAGGCCGAGGTAAGAGACTGACAATCTTCAGGTGATTAAGGAGACTCAAAGGCTAGGTAGACCTACAAAATGAATAACTATGGACCCAGAACCATGCCATAAGGCTCAATGGCTTGTGATTTGCAAGTTGATAAGACAAGAAGATTAATAATGCTGCATGATAATGGCTGCTCCCTCTCAGCTGGGGAGATGGTAATGATCTGATATTGCTGTAGGAGCAGTTCAGTGTGCTGCAGAGAGGAGGGTGCGAATTCACTCATCCCAATTGGCCCCGAGGATATAGAGATTTTGAAAAATGGGAATGCAGTTACAATTTTAATTAGATATAAAGTTTTTAATAATTTTGCTGAAATGAGGACTTCAAAGAACATATTTTGCAGCATTCAGGCCCATAACTCCTGAGTGACAGTTTTGGTTAATTTGCAAGTTTTCAGATCAAACTTTGCCCCTGGCTCCATGCTGAGGGTAAAGTAAAATGTCAATTTCTTTCCTCAGTGATCTCAAGCATCTTATTTAGGCAGGTGTGCTGAATTCTCTTATTCTGTAGACGTTAGCTGAACAAAACTACTCATTAAAATATATGCTTAGGAAAAAAAATTAGCGGCATAAATAAAATCAGGAGTAATAAAGAGAATCAATCAGTAAGAAAAATGTACAGCAATATACAACATAAAAATTTAAAGAAGAATCAGGGTAATATTGTATATAAAAGGTGATTAAATGTTAGCATATGATTACGCTGTCATTGCATATTATTATCAAAGAATGTTTAATTTATACCCTGTTTAAAATTAGAGGTAGCTATGCAAAAGGATATTTTTCTGCTCCAGACCATATTTTTTTTTTCCTGCTGAATCCACACATATACTGTAGATTTGTGATTCAGATTTGTGGTTCTGAATTAATTACGTTAGATGTCTGAAGTACATTAGTTCTTTGGCAGTCTACAAGGCAGTAATAATAGGGAATGATGTTGTCAGTCATTTTAAAGTCATCATTCGGCTTCTGCCATCTCCATCCTACCACTTCGAGGGCTTTAGGAGAAAACAGCCTGCCGAAAGACTGTTTTAACAAGCACCTTCTTGGGGAAGACTATAAAATAGGAGCTGAAATAGGAAAAAAAAAAAGCAGCACAACAAACCAAACAAATAGAATAAGTAGCTTGATATTTCTCGAGTATTTAGTTGTTGTTCATGTCAGCATGGTGTACTGTCTTTCTCTTTTGTTTTTTAAAATAGGCATGAAATCAATTTTTAATTTTTTGCCAGGGATTATTTTTTGTTTCAGTTTTCAAAAAAACCCATGTATTTTGATTTTTGTTAAAGGTGAGAACCAGCTTCTTTAACTGTATTTTCCAGGAAATACTGATGCCAAACCAACATAGCAATGCAAATTGACTATTTAAGCTTAAATGCAGATTTGTAAGTAGACACTTACTAAGCTTTTGGAGCATTTGAGCTTGAGCTAGAAAAATTAATTTAAAAGTAGACTTTTAAGTTTCTAATATTTTTAAAAGATATCTGTGCCTAAAGTGAGAATTACTCTGAAAAGAGGGCAGGAATGGTTTTTGGGATGCAGCAAACAGCTCATGCATGCCCAACATGTACCCATGGGGCATATACCCACACAACTGCTCACACACACAGAGAATATAGGAGTCATTGTTATCATTGCTGTAAAAGCAGTATTGGACAGATTAATTCTGGCCTCTCATCCAGCTCTGTTCCTTCAGGAGAGCTTCGCAGCACAACAGTAACATTCTGCAAGCTCCTTCACAACAGGTTTTTTTCCCTAGTGCTAAACATTCCTCAGTGTGCAGCAAGTTCAACACCCTTTACAACTTTTCTCTAGGGACAAGTACTACAAAGGGGTTGTCTTTTCTAAGGTATGTCAAGGCCTGAAAACCCACTGAGTGGTAAGTGTACAGCTCTGACCTGACTGAAGCAGCAGTGGCCTGCAGCCTGCAGAGAGCTCTCAGCTCTATATCTATCTAAGCTATTCACAAGTTAATGCATCATGAAGGGAAATGCTTCCCATGAAATTCATTTAGTTGCTGTTTAAACAGTAAATAATCCAAAGATGGGAAGGTTTACTTTCACTGAAACATATTATTTTGTTCGTTTGAAATTAAGTAAATTGTCAGATTGGGAGTACTGAATGCAGAAAATAAAAGTAGATTTTGCTTTAAAGTTGGGGAAGGTTAAAAACAGAAAAAGGACTTAGGATGTAGCAGAAAAAAACCTGTAGAACACAGCTGAACAGAGATGAATCAAGCACACCATTATATGTGTCACTGCTGAATGATAGGTAGCTTCTATACATCCTATATAAATTTCAAGTTCTTAGGTTCACAGGTTCACAAAGCATACTGCAGGAATATGGTATTTATAATATAAGAACAAATAAATATACATATATAATACATATATGTACATATACACACATATACATGTGCGCACACACACACACACACATATATATATATATGTATATAAAACTAGAATATGGAAGATACGTATTGCTGGTTATAATTCATTTCTAACAATATGCCTGATTCTGAAAATGTGTGTTTTTCAATACATATGTATGTTTTATAGAGAGAGACCTGTGTCACTGTCAGGGGCAGAGCAGAAATGTGGATTGAATGGTGAAATGATATAACCCCTCACGTGTCATCTTTCTAGGAATAATCGCTCAGCATGACAATCCTATGCATTCAGAAGTATTCTGGAAGTTGCCATTGTATAGGAAAGTAAAGATTACTTTGATGCTGATCTTCTGATGGACAAATAAGTGAAGGGCTGATTTGGGTCAGATAACTCGCTTGCAGTCTGACACATGTTCGAACTCTAGTCCTGCAAAGCTGGGCTGAAAATTCTCTAGGAACAAACTTTTTCATTATTTTCCATGCTCCCACTTCCAGTGCCAAATACAACCTGCAATTTTAAAGGTGTGTGAAAAAGAAATATGTTGAAAAAAAAAAATTACTACATCCTTCCACTGTTCAAGGAGAACCCTTCTGGGGTTTGGTTCACTTTCAAGTTTGCGCAGATTTTGTCCCAAATAGCTCACCTACTCTGCTTCAGAAGTCTTTCAGAATAAAAAAGTAAGTCCAGAAAAACAGAAGAAGCAGTGTTCCTAACTACTGTATGTACTCTTTCAGGACAGGATCAAATTTTTTTATCAGGAATAGGTGTAAAATAGGTCTCTGTGATGACCCTTTGAAATGAAGTGAGATTTCATACAGTACGTCTGTGTGGTTTGTTGGGTGAAACTCTGTAAGTTGAGTTTTCTGAAGGAACTTTCCAGTCTGCTTTTTCAGCTGGATAATGTATTACATTTAGCTTTCCCCACTCCAGCCAGTGCTTGTTAAAACTTTTCTCTTTTTGTCCATGTGTTAAGATGATGGACAGTATTTGCGGATTCCAGCTTATCTCGGCTTTTAACGGGAAAATCCTGGATCAATTCAACCTGTTTGAGCAAAAAGTCTTGTAAATTCCTGAGTCTGGGGAATGGTTTCAGTAATAAACAAACACAAGTAGTGTGGAATTCTCCAAAAAAAAAAAGAAAAGTCTTCTATATTAACACATTCATGTCCATAGCATAAAATGTCTTAAAAAAATTAGTCTTTCCCTGCTCTCTGATGAAGCAGAAATGTGGTTGTAGCTCAGGTTATGTTTTCTGTTCCTGGTAGCTTGGAAAAATTCACATATGGCCCTTACATTTTCCCTTACTATGGATTTGCCTCTGTTTTCTACTTACAGATCCTTGTCATGCTGATCTCAGCATTATATCAGTGAATGATGCAGGCATATCACCATTTCTCTTTTGTTTCTTTTTCTGCTACTGTTTGTATGTTTGTTTATTTGTTTTAACAGAAAAAAAAAAACAAAGTTTGACCGAGAAAAATCAATTTGTATGAATAATAAAGAGTGTATATAGGACAGTAAAGAGCTCTTTTTATAAAAGTCAGTTTCCTCTGACATTCTCCACTGTCCATAGATAATATGCGCCATAATATGTTGGTCTTTTAGTAAATGTATCCATTGTGAAAGGAAAAAAAAAAAAAAGAAATAGGAGGCAGGCCATGAATTTGATAGAAGGATGTAGATTAAGGAGTTTTGCCAGCATTGAAAGAAAACAGAATGAATTAGAACTTCTCTTAGTGTATGTCAAACATCTCTGAAGTTTTGTAAAGTTATTGTGCATAGTAAGAAAGAGCATTTTCTCCATGGCTGTTGGCTAACTGATTGCCCCAGAGGCAGAAGGGGTGGTAAAAGAAGATACATCAAAAAACCCATCCTGAAAAAAATTTCAACATTTCCCAAAAATTTAAAGATTTCTGAAGCTGGGACAGCTTCAGAAGGTTCCACCATATTTCATGCTCTACTCCTTAGACAGTCGTACATACAAAACACAGCAAATACGACTGCAATGTTTGTATTTAACTGGGAAATTTCACATGGTTTTGGTGCATCTTCACGTTCTACCAAGTGACAGCACACAGTTGCCTCTTGTCCTTGCAAGACAACAGAGATGAAAGGAACAGCCAGTTTTATCTTTATTATCAGAACTCAGTGAATAATCTGCAATTAATAATTTAGTCTTAAAATGTCAATTTTCAGTGTTCCAAAACTGTTTGTGAATCTGTACATTTTAAAAATAGATAAGAATTATTAGAATCAATAGACATATTGCTGGCACATTCCATATCAAAATTACAAATAATGAAATCAGACAACTTCTTCACTGACTTCAGTTGTTTTTTCCAGATATCAGCCTGGCTCATCTGATCTGCTCATCACCCCTAAATGGCAGCAGTGTTGGTGATGATTTTCACAATTGATAGATTTTAGAATAGCCCAGAGGCTGCACTAAATCACACCAGGACACAAGGAGATTTGAAAAAATAGGACTAGATTTACGTATAAAGATTGTTGAAAAGACCTTATCACTTTCTTCCTCAGGTGAAATAGCAGGCATACAGACATATGAGCTGGCTGCAACTCACTTCATTAATCAAATCATTGTGAATTTCAAATTTCAAATATAATATCTGAATATACAATTTTAAATTGGTGCTGGTGTAGTTTCCAGCATTTGAATTACAAATTTGCTTTTTGCTAATCCATTCCCTAACAGAGATCAAACACTTGAAAATTCATGAAAAGCAAACATGAAAGGGTCACAAACATGGTCAAATGTTACCTGGCTGTTTAATTCAAATGGATACTCAAAGAAAATGTTTCCGATATTTGTTCAGCCCCTTCTTTCTAGTTAGCTTAAAAAATTAAAGTTAAATGGCAGACTAATACTATGTGCAAATCAAAAAAAAAGAATCAAGGAGACTTGAAGATAGCAATACAGAAGTAAATCATAAAGACAGATGAGTACATCTAGAGTCATACTGGATATCAGACTGAATCTGTAGATGTTCACATCCATAGCTGGCATTTTAACGGTGGCAAAAATAGCTGTAAAATTTGGAAACAAGTTTAAAATGTTGAATATATCTACCTCCACTGTGAGAGTCAGTTCTGCTGTATATTCATCGCCAGAAAAATGCATTTGGATCCAAATGTGCACTGATACATTGAGCCAGTAGTCAAAGTTTAGCAATATGGGTGCACACTTTCTTTCTGTTTCACCGTTGCAAGTGTTATTGACAGCAAAGTCAAATATGCCTTTAGCAAAAAGGAAAGAAGTAATGGGATTTTTGTTTCTCAAGTTCTGCCTAGTCAGATTCAACACATATATTATTTTTCTGCCTTACAACCATCTACAAACAGAACCTTCTCATTTCAGTTTTTCACACTTTTTCTTTGTGTGAATCTCACTGAAATAGGCAAGCTGTCAGTGACAAAGCTTAGTGTCAATCTCATATGAAGTTGAGAAATTAGAATTACAAAAGGAAAAAGCTAGTAGCCACAATCAGTCCTGTAGCTACAAACAACTTTTTTCACTTCATTAACCAAATTTTTACTAGAGGGATAATCTATGATGTCACCCATCAATGATGCCACTGCTGTTTCTGAAGACATAAATTGCTTTATGCAACAGACAAGTTCTTATGGGAGAAAAAAACCTCACAATGAGAATAACATTTGCCAGGAGAAAACCCAACCCTTCCACATAAATGCCCTGGGCTCCTGTTGTGCCATGACTGAGTTATAAATCTAAGCATACCACCTCTGCTTGTACAAGCGCTCATACTTCAGCCCAAGTCAGGTTTATAAGAACCTTTTCATTCAATAGCAAATTGCTTTTTGCAGGTACACAGCTATTAGTGACTAAAAGACCACGTAAAATGGAAAAAAAGGAAGGTGATTCTGTATCACACTCCATCTTCTTTCCTTCCATCTGTGGAAAGCTCAGCTTATAGCCCAGCTGGGATCTCTCCACTAATCTCCAGTCCACCACTTAGTCCAGCAACTGGTACTATTGACCTTGATGTCTCCACTCCTAGACATGGTATAGAGAAGACATTGTAACTATTAAAGACATGCATATTAGGATTTTTTACAAAGGAAATTAGTTAGGAGATTTTTAGCTGTATTGCTGGTCATAAAAGAGTATAAAAAATTGTGAAAAGACATGTAAACATGATGGATCATCAAAGGTAGCTTGCTCAAAGAATTCAAAATTGTTGTTGCTAGACAGGTAAAGCTGGAAGATTTCCCTAGTTATTCTGAAAAAAGTTGACAAAACAAAGAAAAATTAATTACCTTCTGTCAGTCAACTGCTGAAACTAGCATGGAAAGAGTTGTTTGAGTCATCAACATAAAGATTGTTTCTATAAAGATATAGATAAATAATAAAGATAAAGAATGTTTCTATATAGTTTTTTTTCATTCTCTCTTTTGATAGGTTACTGTTCCTGTTGATTCAGTTATATAAAATAAAGACTTGTGAGTAGAGGCTTTGATTTTTTTTAACATTACTTAACGTTACTTCAAGACTTAAGGATGGTTACTGAAGGTCACTGTACTAGAGGGAAGAACATAAAAGCTTTGAGTGGGGGTAACATAACTGATGACAGCATTCTGTTAGGGGTGAAAGCAGAGGGCTGATCTGGAGTAAACTGAAGGTTATCAGAACTGAAGAATGAGCTGCAGCAGTAGTATTGTTTTATGGGATCCTTGTTTTCTCTTTCCCAGCATGGAGGATTTCATAACCTACATTTTTCTCTCACCTTCTCACCCTTAAAGTAATTAGAGAAAGAAAAGTAAAGAACTGATCATAGAAGTTTATTTTGATATTTTTCCTTTCAACATATATGGGTCTTATTCAGCCAACATCTTATAGATGTTTTGAGACATGTTTCCTGGGCCAACATGAATGGTTAATTTTATATTTTTCTTTCTACTGCCACGGCAGTGATAAACAAGGAACTGGGTGAGTTTCAGGATAGTGAACAGGATAGGTAGTTTTTTTTTTTACTCCATGTTTTAGCTGAATGTTGGTAGTAGTAGAATTGAACTAAAATAAGTAATTTTAAAAAGGCTAGGTTATCTAAACTAAATCCCATCATTAACTTGCATAGTCCCATAGCTGCCTTAAATCTGAGCTAGCTGGTATCACTCAGAGTAGATGTCCACTGACACTAAGCCCCAGGAGAGGACTTCCAAATTCTAAAAAAGTTTAGACCACGTGCCAAGCACTGACATTATTTCAGGCTTTTTTTTCATTTTTGGGGGTTGAGGTGTAGGTTGCAGGTACTTTGTAGACTGGAGACTAAGAGAAATTTTATGGTTTGCCAAAGGTTTACCAGCAATGTCACTCAGTCACTCATCCTCTCAACTTCCCGCTATAGCCACTGGGCATTCCTGCTGCACATCAGTCCCACAATAGCCATATCTGCCTTGATCTTTTATACAAAGAGTGACAACTCTTCTTTAGACTATTTTATTGTAAATTTCTGTGTTTACATTATTGTATAGTTTGCACACAACAATATTTCCTTTTCCATATTTCATTGAGAAGTTGAGATAGATTTTTCAAATTCTTACACATGCCATCTTTGGGCTGTTTGATGTTTGCTGAAATGGGATAGGAAGTGCTCAAAACACAGGTTTTCAGCAAATGCATCACAAAGGTTTGTAGAGCAATTGTTCTAGGACAAAGCAACTATTTGTGTAAATTATCCATATTTAACAGGTGTAAAGCATTCAGGATGGGTTATTTGTAGTGAGCTACCATAATTTTCTATATTAATTATATTTTGTGGAATTAATACAGTTAACTGTGATCTACTGATTGTCTTTGTTTCATGCAAAGAAATTTAATTACATTTAGAAAATGTAATTAATAATAAATAAAATATTTTAACTGCATAACATTAATTACAATACAATAAAAAGAAGTCTAATTCCATTTGGAAGGTGTTGAAGCGATCTTAGCAAATTCATAGGACCCCTAAGAAAGGTAAGGGTGTGAAAGGTAGGTCAGAGAACTTCTTCACAACCTGGAATACTGACTGTATCCACAGTCATCATCTTCTTCATGAAAGATATTGAAGGTAAAGGTTCTGAGGTTTTAAACAGCTTGTCTGGTGGCCTGTGGTCAAAGGTTAATGGGTTGCCAAAACCATTTCCTGAGAAGATGGAGAAGAGGCTAACTATCTGGGCCCTCAGGATTTCCACTGATCTTGAGATGCCATGGAGCACATTCAATTTCATAACCGAATCTGTCTGTGGGATGTGTATGTTGCAACCAGCATTCTGTTCCCTTAAGCTCATGCTGGAACTGTCATCAAGCTTACCAGTAAGGTTTCATTCTTCCAAATACTCTTTTGGTGATGATATCTCAGGTCACCAACTTTTTTGCACTCAAGAATACTTAAAAAAAAATCTTTCTGCTGATGGACACACTTGCATAGGGCATGTTCCTGAGATTACTCACATGTTTACCATAATACTGTTTCTCACTGCATAAAGGAGACTGTAAAAGTCCTGTCAAAGCCATGATGAATACAGCATGCAAACACTCAGTTACTGGCTTAACAGCTCCTGCTGGAACCCAACGCATCAGAGGAGCAATGGGAAATATATCTTAAAATAGTAACTTTTTGTCAATGATGCTACAGTCTGATATATAGTAACAAACCTAAGGGTCAGAGATTATAGCCTCACTGCCAAGCAGTGAGGCGTAATCCTTGAAGGTACTTAGCCAGTCAACCAAGCAATAAAATAAGATTTGTTCAAGTAAAAAAAAAAAAGTCTAATTTTGTTTAAAAGTGATATTAAACTGTATATGCAGAAAGAAGAAACCCAATTTTAAATACAGTGGCTTTAAATCAGAAGCTGTCCACCCTAATGCCCACATAACATATATCATTATTTTGCAGCATGCTCAAAGATGAGTTAACAAATGGCAAGTAGAGCCAAAGAAAACAGATAAACAGATTTGGCAAAAAAACTTTTTGTTGAAAATTGAGATCAAAATAAGGTTTTCTTGTAATCTCAACATGTACTTTTGTGCATGCTGCCTATTATCAAATATGTCTATTTATGTAGGCTTGTGTGCACCTGCAAGCATCTAAATATTTGTCTGCATATGCACAATATGCAAAATGAGCTGAATAAGCAAGGTGAAATTTTTAAGGAAAATATAATTTTAAAATTCCATATTTATTATGAACAGTGATATGAGTGCCCTGAAGATTAAGATCTAGGTAGTATAGTTGAAAACTATGTTGTTCATGTCTGTTAAAAACATGCTGTGGGAGCTACAACCATTTTTCCATGTGTATATCTACATATTCCTCTATATCAGTACCTCTATCTATACACTGGGATAGAGAAATATTAGCTAACAATAGATGCATCTAATCAAAATGTGTGTGAATGGTATGTACTATGCACTATCATTTCTTTCTGCACTTAATTTAGAATTCAACGGAATAATATGAAGTCTTTTACTACTTAATTAAACTTTTGTAATGCCTGTTTTACCAAGATGAATAAAATGCATAAATTGTATGAGGTGACATCTAATGCACACAAAAAAGAGAAATGTAAAAAATCAGAACAGTGGGTACATTAAACTGATTCTTAATAATTGAAACCAATTTAATCATTTGAGATTATTTTATTCTAGCTGACGTAATACTGTAGCAGTTTTATTCTAATTATAACCTGTTTCATTTTAGTCTGCCTTTCTAGTTAATTATTACAGTCAATTTGTAAAATGACATGGTTCCACATTTGCATAGGTCACTATTAAATAAATGAATAGCTGAAATTACTCTAGCATTGAAGTGTCAACTTTGGTAGAAGTCAAGAGGACTTCAAATGTTCTTCTAACACCCCTTAATGTGTTAATGACCACTATTAAACTGCAATTAAAAGGCCAGAGGAAAAAAATGCACGAAACAGTTAATAGAAAAATAGCAGAGACACAATTAAAACACTTCAGTTTTTGACTGATAGAAAATAAAGGGATATGCTGAAAGAAATATAGTATGAATCTATGCCTAACACGACAGAACTGACAGTTTAATGATAACAAATCATAGGCTGCCTTTTTTTGGAGCATTACACGTCAGCTTGACATTAACATCAGTAGTAAACAAGACAATGTAATGATTTTACCTTGTATTTAAATTGCTACTTATTACAGTACTAAATAATAGCTTTAAATAACTTGGTGTCCAGGCTAGTGATGTACTCTGTTTGCGTGAGACAGTACTGAAAGATCTGTTTAAGTTTTTTGTCATCTTAAATAAAGGATATATGTATGTCTTAGCTGTGCAGCCTACCATGTTTGCATCTGAAACCTTTCCTGAATCCATAACACTGTCATTAGGCTTGTTTGCTCAGGAGAGGAATGAGTAGTGATGATCAAGTCCTAACTCAAAGCAGGTCAGACTTTTAGGTATCAAGTGGTGTGTATAACTCCAACAAAGAAGCTCAATTAATCAGAGGTATGCCAGGACTGTCATATTAAACACTCTTACTTCAGAACCATACTTCACTGAGATATGAACTGAGTATGGGAACAGTATGTGTGAATCCAAAAGCTAAATTACATTCAACATGAAAATCAACATTATGTCTGAAAATTTAAATACATGCATCAGAATTTTCAAAGTTATCATTCCCGCAGGAATTAAAATTTGATCTCCAAGTGATAGGTAGTATTTTTTACTACTGTTACATTTTAATCATTCATATAATCTACATCTCTGCAGTCGAGAGGAATTATGTTTGCCATGGGAAATATGAATTCTTCATTTTCCATTATTATCTGTGTGTTGTGTATCCATAAAATTAAATTAGTTTATGGGTTAAATCCTGTTCTTAGTTGCACTGTGTAATACCAGGCTTGTTTTACTGATTCAGTGGATTTAAGTAATTTCATTAATATAAACAAACTTATTTAGGCTTTCTTATGTTACCTAAAAAAGCATTACTGCTCTCCCTAAAAGTTCATCTGCGGTATTGCTTAGACCATTGTAAATAGGCATTTACTTCTTAGATCAATGGATAAATCACCATTGCTCATTCTTATCATTGTTTCAATTGGACAAAATAGGCAAAAATATAGATCAGTCCGTCGACATTTTTTTCTGCTTACTTCACACAAATAACTTGTAAGCTTTAATGCATTCTTCTATAAATCAGTTTGAAAACAAAACTGAAATTCTTCCCTTTCCCCTTGTGTTTATTTTATTAGGCATAAAATGTACTGTCAGGCAGCCACAAAAATTGGAGACAGATTCAAGAACTATGTTGCATGTTCTTATATGAGGACAAAATTATCATTACAAGTGGCCAGGTTTTAAAGGATGTTTAGGCATTAAAAAATATACATAGGTTCCCAATAAGATTTTAAAAGGTTAGATTATTTTAAAAATTTTGCTAGGCACTGGATATATTTCTTTGAAGTTCTTATACATGTGTAAGTTCATACAGTGGAGAAAAAAATTCACATAATCAATGAAATAATTGGAATAGATTCAACCAAAACCAATTCATGGGTACCAGAGATTTTCCTATGCTTGTCTGTTTGTGTCCAGTCAATGCAGCTTCATCTGCTGCTAAAAGTGAGAGATACTATTTATATTGTATAGCTGCTGCACTAAATTGTCTATTATTTAAAGCTTCTGTGTTTCAAAATGTCATTTCTTTAAAACATTCAAGGTTCTAGTCTTGCTGAGAACTAAACCACTATTGAATGTGAATGATAAAAATTGAAAAGAGAATACTATTTTCACATGTTCAAAAATCGTTTTCTCTTTGCAAAAAACACATATTTTTCTAGGCTCTCTGTATTGCAGAAACTTGCCTTTTACCACTGCAAAGGATGATAAATGTAAGTGCACTTTCTTGAGGAACATGTTAATGCCAATAGTTTGGCTGGGGACTCAGGCTCACCAGAAATGTATACGTATGTGATGGTGCTAGATCACTCTTATAGGTTCAGTACTTAACCTGCTCTTGCCAGTGTCCTCTGAAGTATTTTCCTTAGCAACTGTCAAGCACAGAGGAAAGCCCAACAGCCCCTGTGCTGGTTCTTGTTCCTTGTTGATCCAAACACAGAGCAGTTTACACCTGGGCTGATGCAGACAGGCAGAGAGGCACAGGTGCTGTCCCTGGGGTGTTTTACACAAACCTGATCCCTGGCCCTGGCTCTCAGAGGAGTGCTCAGCCTGTGAGGCTAAAACAAGGATGTGTGCAATTGCCCAGACAGCATCATGTTCCTCTAGGTACCACCACTGGCCAGACCATGGCAAAAGAATGAAGCAAGTTTATGTTAAAGCACAGAGGGAATGTTATCATTCCACAAAGGGGATGCTAAACTTAGGTAAAAGAAGAATAGTGTATATCATCAGGAGATCTATAACAAAAAATACATTAAAATTTAGGAAACATAAGAAAGAATTAGTACAGTTTGGGCATTCTTCAGGAAATACCATAATAACTAAAGCACAGAAACAGACATGCAGAGAAATAACTCCAGAAAAGAAAGAGGATTAAATCATACCAAGCTTAGGTTTTCCTTTAAAATTATGTTCAAAACCAAAGTGACTTTAATTATCTAAATACTCTGGTTAACCCTTGATATTAGTTAACATTTCTGAACAGGTGGTTTTTTAACTCAGTTTGGACGCACGACACACCAGTGCTAGTCAGCACAAATGAGTGACAATTTGGTGACAAAAAATGTGCTTTTTATGTTGTGGGCAGAAAAATGTGGACCTACAAATAACTTTAAATGTGTCTGGATATTTTCAGTTTGGTTTTAGTTTTCAAAAGGGTTTTGTAAAAATCAAACCAAACCAATCTTGCAAAACCCCCATCCCATCTAATAATTGCTTTGAAAAATATTTTGGTTGACTTTTATGGTCATATTGTTAAAGAGGAACTTGATGTGGAACTGAAGATACATATATGTAGGTGTGTTTAATTGTAAAGTTGAGAAAAATGTAGATCTATTTAAAGCAGGAGTGACAGTTGCTGAGCATTTTGATGTATCATCTTGACATGAACTGAATGAGTTAGATTAGTGACTGACACTAGCAATGTCAGAATTTACATTGCAGCACACACAAACTCTGTGGAAATATACTATTAGCACATGGAGTAAGCAGTAATGAGTAATGAGATAAAAATTGACAGTGTCAATAGTCACATGCCCTCACAATGAACTGTAGTGTGTGCTTGTATACTAACAAGTGTATATATCTGTCTGTCTGAAATATATCTATAGTAACTTTAATTACTTTAATTACCAAATTTCAAGAAGCAACAATCCAACATCATAGATAAGAAAGGGAATCTCAGTAAGGTCTTCTTAAACTCTCTGGAGCTTGATTTATTCTCTAGGTATGTTCACTTCTGCACATGGTGTTGGCAGGCACTGCTTGCTCTATTTTGCTCCCCAGAAACTCATGTAATACGCACAGCTATACACAGGTAAAGGAAAAAACTCTTTTAGGAGGAGTTCTTTTCCAAGCACTGTTTTTCCTATTTGGAGTCAGAACAATAGTAAGTTTTACAGACACAATGGGGAGGACATACATACTTACTGTAACATATCATGCCCTAGCTATTAAAGAGTATCAAGATTGAATGGTTAATCCAGCTTGATAAAATTTGTTGCCAGCCATTATTTTCTGAAATATATTGATCAGGTGACTCAAGGACTTGGGTCCAAAGTCCCCATCACTTTAAGGTGCACCAGTAGCACTGCAGATCACCCTATCTCTGGCAGGATTGAGGACTGTGGATTCTGGCTCAGGTACTGTGAGTACATCCAACAGCTGCACCTCTGGGTCAGCCTTCACATGCTGAGAAGTATCTGGGGCCCTGCACTAAGCAGAGAGCAGGGAATTCCTTCATATTGATGACCATACAACACACTGGTGAGTGAGAAGCTCTTTAAAGTTCCTCTTGTGATGGAGAAACCTGTTACTGATGGCATATGCCTTTTCCTCAGTTTCTCTCTGAAATCACTTTGACAGTCTCAGATTAAAGTCAATACTAACTCTGCATAACTACTGAAATGTCATAAGGATGAAAACTACAGTAATGTCTCTGTGGAAAGATGACTATTAAATTTTTCCCTTTCTCTCTAACAACATTTGCAATATCTTGACATGAAGTGGATAGAATGGCAGATTATTGACTGCCACTAGCAGTGTCAAAAATAATGCTATGTTATATCAAGAAATCATGTATTTTGCAGTTCACTAGCATAAATACAGAGAAATAGAAAATTGGCAAGAAGCTGTGCTTTCATCTTCAGCAGCCTGGAGTCCTGAATATGTTCTCCTGGTCCACCAAACACTCCCACAGCAACCTTAGAGTGCCACAGGCATATGGTGGGCAGGCTTTAAAGATTAATTCTTCTCTATTTATTAAAAATAATTTTACACAACTTTAGTGCCATCTAAAATTAGTAATTAAAATAGGAAAATGGTGATGTTTCATTGCTGTGGAGAGCAGGAAGAAAAAACCTTTAAGAAAATGGAAGCTGAAAATGTCAGAAAAAAATAAAAACAAATACAGTAAAATAATAAAGAGTAATTGTAGTTCCCATATGGAAGGAGAGCAACAGCAATGTCTCATTTAGATTTCTATTTCCACTTTTTGAGAGTACATAAAATAATGGGCATCTGTATGCTGTATCTGCTTTGATTTTCTTAATTTTCCTTCTTTTTGTTGCTCTATAAAACAAAGTTACCAGAATGATTTATGTGTCAGGTTTATATTTCTATTTTTTCTAATGGAGCAATTTTATTTTAAAAGGTAAAACATAATTTTTAACCTACCAGTGACATCATTCTCCACATTGGATCAATTATCTATGCACTGAATAAAGTTTAATTGAACCCTTTTAAATCTGTGCAGCTGTTGTGCAGTGAAATAGGCAGGTGGATTATCTCATTAGTATTAATCTAAATGTTTTGTGGTCTCTGCAAATTTTAATGTGTGTGGTGTATATATTTGGTAATAATTCCTTGGTTGTTAAAAATAAGTGCTACAAGAAAACTTTGATAATAATTTATGTAATATTTGGTTCTTAAACAGGAAGAATTAAGGGCATTAAAATGATGAGTGATTCCACAAAACCTATTCCAGCAGACAGAATGAATGAAAGTATTAGTTTGAAAACTTCTGACCTATTTTAATTTTATTTTAGGAGCGCTCTGTTTTATGCATTGATGTTACTATCAGGATTTTAGCTGGTTTTCCTTCCAATCAGCTTAGCTAACTTAAATCCTTTTTTAAGGTTCACCAGCATCAAACATTTCTACCTCATCTTCCAGGAATCTATTTTCAAAAAATATTGTTTGTTCCTAGCACCAAATTCTGACACTGCTTACACAAGTGATTTGGGAATAAAGCTGAAAAAATGGGCCAGGACCACAGCATGTATAAAATGCTATAAAGCACCAGAGTGGTATTAGCTTGGCTATCTGAGAATGTAGCCCATGATATTCAGATCTGAGGGTGGAGGATCTGTGGGAGCTCTGCTCGGGGACACTGTGTCTCTGAGCTACCCCTGAACCTGCTGGATGCTAATGTCAGGTAGCACTGGAGCTGCCCAGCGAGAAGCTGGCCTGGTGAATGTATGCAGGATTTAAAGGTCAGTTTTGTGCGTTTGCTCAAGCCCAATAAAGGGAGCACTTAGGCAGGAGCAGGAGGGGATGCCTCGCACTGCTGCCAGAGGGGACCCTCCATGGCACTGAGCTGAGTCCAGCTCTGTCAGCTCCCAGGGGAAAGGGGTAAAGCTGCTCCCACACACTGAGGGAGCTTGCTTGGCACTGCAAAGAAGGCTTCACTTGGAGAATTCATGGGCTTACATTTAGTACAGTATACTGCCATATTTCAAATTGGCTGATTTAAAAATTGTTATATTTTTTCTCCTTTTTCAACTTTAATTTGTACCAGAAACTTTCAGAGTTAAAATAGTGTTACAGTTAAATGTTATTTTCATTGTCCTGATCCATCTTTTAAATTTCATTCTAATCTCAGAAAGGTTAAGCAAGAAATGCATAACGTTCAAGAAAAGTGTAAAGGTATGCTTGAGAGGGGGCTCTGGGGAGAATACTTACAGGAATGCCACGTTGCCAACAAGCAATGCTGCTACATTTTATGTACCTCCCAACAGCTGACTGCAGAAGCTACTTCAGATCCAGCTCAGTTGTACAGCCCGGGGGATTAGTGAAAGAGACCACCCTGGAGGTTGTTAAATAGAAAAAATAGTGTGTCTGCCAGCTGGGGGCCGATTGATTGCTGCTTGTGTGTGTAAGGCAGTGATGAGGGGGAGGTGGAGAGGTGATGGGATTTGCTCCTGAACAGTTGGTTTTGTGAAGGACTATCACTGCCTCAAAGCTGGTGAGGCTGTTGCAATTGTCCTATAGCTTGTCCCTGAGTGGCTGCTAGATTTTCTTGCTGGAAAAATTTATGGGTGTATCATAGTCCTGAAGAAAATATCGTTATTAGCAGTGAAGCAGCTTCTTTCTGCCTGGAATTGAGCACCTTCCCAACACACTGCACTTGGCTGCAAAGAGGATAAAACCCTGCAAGAACTATAAGACTGTAAGGTCCTTCTCCTCATGTGAGAAGGATTGCAACAAGAGCTTCAGGATTTCATTAAGTATTGTAAAATGGTGCATAGCACTATTTTGTTCCAGGAAAATAAGATTCTTTGCAGATGATTTGTGGAAATCATCTCTCTTTCTGGCCCTGAGGAAATTCAGCAGATAAAGCAGTGTGTTTTTCAGTCTTTCTAATCTACAGTTTTGTTTATAGAACCTAAATTAAATCTCTACACGCAAATGAAATGGCTTCGTTATTGCTGCAGGCAGAGGTTAGCAACTGTGGTCTGTCTTACCCTACATGTAAACATGAATTAAAAATTGTGTGCATGTTTATCTAAATGCAGGGCATTTATCTGAAGTGATAAACTGTTATCTCTTTTTTGATTATACTCAATTCACTTCTTTCTTATACTTCTGCAAAAACTCTCAGCATTATTTGCCCAATCAGAGAACTTGAGATACCTAAACTCTCTGTGATGCTGAAATTTCATATATTATTTTTGCTTTGTTTTCTCTCTTTTGATTTCTAATCTATGGCAGAGTAGTTGATTTTACCAATGGCTGCTTAGTTTTGTTAATATTCTTTTAAGGAAGATTTTTGTCAGAGGTATTTTGACTGCCCTGTTAAGGCAGCTCCACCAGTGATACTTTTCCCAGGGTCTTGATGAGGTGATCAAGGAGTTCCAGAACATTTCCATTTTTAGCCAAATCTTTGACTGTTTTGCCTCATCACAGTCTGCTCACCAAGATCCTGTACATTGGGTACCGGGATAATTTTGGCAGCACATCAGTGGTTTTAAACAGGGGAAAAAATGCTGTAAGGAAAGTTTTACACTGTTGCGGCAAGCTTGACATGAATCATTGCTGCTGCTGCTTTGTGTTCCTGTCAACCTATTGTAAACAGGCACCCTCAGAGATGGAAAGTGCTTTTTGAAGAGAGAATTCAGGAAAAAAATAATTTTGAATTCTTACTATCTCTAATATTTCCAAGGGAGCAAGGCTTGATCAGAACTGTGAATAAGCACCAAGTTTCCCTGACTGCAGGGCAACTGTGTAAGTGAAGTTTTTGGTCTCCATTTTCAAAGTATCTTCCCATATTTCCAGACAGTCTTTGCAGAGAACAATTCTGACATGGATCTGTATTTGTCTGCAGAATACACATATTCCACAGCAGCAGTTATTGACTGTGGGGTCTAGTGAAAAACACCTTCATCCACAGGATTACTTTGGTGCTGTTAAGCTTCCCCATTGTTTGTACCAAGTTCTCAAAAATGTTCTGAGATGCTGAAATTCCCTATTTCAGAAGAGGAGTCTACCACAATGGCCTTTGTAGTGAGACAGTCTGATAGCAGCTTAATTTCTGTTTCTGTATTATTCGTAGTGCCTGGGTGATTTTTAGCCTTGTGATATTTGTTGCTTTTATATCTGTTGGGCAAGACATTATCCGCTGACCTATATTAATAATAAGAGTGATTCATGCCTGAGATATGTTAAGCCTGGTCTTGTCAATCCTTTACCTTTTGGCACCCTACCAATGCAGAGCAGGCTTCCTCTGCTGGAGGATGAGGTGAGCCCTTTCTGCACCAGACTGCTCCCCAAAGCCCTCTCTGCCTCTCATCTCTTTAGTCCTCCCTGCCCTTTTTCCCCAGTTAAGCGGCCCCAGCTGCTGGTTCTCTGTTTGTCTTTGCAGACAAGTAGCTGTCTATTATTTTCATGCATCATTTGGCCATCTGTATGTTCTTCATCCCCCATGGCTGGTGAGGTACATGTCTGATCCACACATCCAGACTCACAGGAGTTGTGACCATTTCTAGTAATAGTATGTGAAAAGGAATCGGTATAATTAGAACACTAGTTAATTTGATATTACTGTAATGGAGAAGTTCAGTAAAAGTTTCTTTTACATAGTAAAGAAAAATAAAATCTTACTGTGAAATCCAGTGATATTTTAAAATTGTATTGGTATTTTAGAGCTACGCAGTTTTAAAATATATGGAGTGTCTATTTTTGCATATTAAAAGGCAATTTGTGCAGTACAAAGAGCTGTTTGAGGATGGTGAAATGGCAATAGGTTGCCAAAATCTGCAGCTGGATGTGACATTCTGGAAAGATATCAGCAGGGAATTGAAAAATCACAGTTCCCTACAGTCCACCAGCCATCTGATTTTAGTTTCTTCATATTTGTACACATGTTCTTGTTTATTACATAATGAAAACTTGACACATGTAAACATACTAAGTTAAGTGGGATTTGAAGGTGGGCTTTAGCTGAAGAAATCCTATAAAAATGTCTAAACTAATTTTTTTCTTTAAGACCACAACGTTTTAGAGAGATCAACTTTCTATGTGGCAGCTGGGCTCCCTGCAGTGCTGTATTTTATTTTATGTTTTATAGCATGTAGCTTCTAGGTTTAAAAACAAAACACACTATTCACTTCCTGAACAGACCTGAAACTGAATTAGGAAAATACTTGCAATACATATAAATTGAGAGGGAAGGTAACATGCTATGTGATATGCCTCTTATTCTCCAAAGACTATAGGAGCACAAACACAAATAAAATTAAGCATGGGTGAAGTAAGGAAGGGTTTCTTTCAGCTGTATTCCACTGGGAAACCCTTTTCTCTCTTCTGAGGTGACACTGAGGGACTAGTGTTCTCACCACCCCCTAGATGATCCTTAATTCCTACACTCTGGCTGTTTCCATCTTGCTTCCATCTTCTCAAGGCTCCCAGGCTGCTTACCTTGCTCCCCCTGTGTTGGCTTAAACCCTTACTTTTGGTCTTTAACCATTGCTATATGACACCAACTTTACTTTTGACCATGTCTGCCTTCACAGAATCACAGAGAATCATAAAATATCCTGGGCTGGAATGGACCCACAAGGATCATTGAGTCCAACTCCTTGACCTGCACAGGACAACCCCAAGAATACCCTCTTGTGGCTGAGAACATTTTCTAAATGCTCCTTGAACTCTGGCAGACTTGGTGCCATCATCAATTCCCTGGGGAGTCTGTTCCAGTGCCCAGTCACCCTCTGGGTAAAAAACCTTTGCCTAATATTCAAAATAAATCTTTCCCGACACAGCTTCATACTATTCCCTTGGGTCCTGGTCCTGGTAACCAGAGAGGAAAAAGAAAAAAATTATGCACCCATTTTTTTTTTTCTTCATTTCCTAATCTCTCTACAGTGTATTATACTAAATGGAAGCTACTGATTTCAGGATTTACACTACAGAATGATCCACTCCACATACTTCCAGATTTCTGATGGTCTACAAATTGCACAACTTGGCTTAAAATACCTAGGAAGGGTACCATACTTAAAATACATACCATACTTAAAATACCTAGGAGGGGGAAGACACTTGAGACAGTTTTACTGAAAATAGTACACCTGAAAACTCAAACTATGTAATATCTCACAGTCTTCCCAGCAACATGGGTAACTTTTACAGTTAACTAAGTATATATATCCATAACTGATGTACTAATGATTTAATTAAAAGATTTTCTAAGCAAATTTTCTTTCAACAAAGAAAATTCAATGAAATCCAGTAGGGAACTTGAACTATATTTGTTTAATTTGCTTATATACCTATGGAAAATTGAGATGAAATCAGGAAATCAGAGGACTTCCAAGCTGGGGAAGACTTCCTTTGGGCAAGAGATGGTGCCGGCAGCCCCCAGCACTACCAGAAACAACTTTTGGAGTTGCCCTTCAAAAGGGATTTGCTGAACAAACAGGCATTCAAGGCAGACTGGACTTCTTAATTCAGCTTCTTTCAGGGGACTTCCTTGAAGCCCTTGCTACAAACTGAAGTTTGTCTTCCCTTTCTTTTCATTCCCAATGGAAAAACCAGAGGGAAAGTGCACTCCTTGAGTGAACCCCTGTGTTACTGTGTCAGGCTGACCCAGGAATGTGTAGTCTGCACTTCTCTCCTCCATCTTCACCTCACTGTACTTCTAAATTTGAATCCTGAATGGGTCACATAAAGTGAAACAGAGTTTAGGAGATTTACTGTAATCAAATGCTGACATTTTCCCACATCACTAACCTATCACATGATTTAGCAGGATTGTCAGCTCCTGCATGAAGGAGGATCAGGACAGAAATAGCAAGGGTGTTGTAAGATGTCGTGGAGGCCCTCTGACAGCACAGTGTGGGAAGCTTGCGCGTTATTTGCTGCAGTCCCATCTTTTAGAAAAGCTCCTGAGGCTGTCATTTTGATATTAGCAAAAAAAGTAATTTACACTTTAAAAGACACCCTGAACCCATAAATCTTAAAAGACACTTCTGTTTTGAACCTGAAAAAATAAAAAGTTTTAGGCCTAGTTCACAAAATGTTCACAGAGTCTCCAACTTTAAAGTGGAAAAGTCGAAATTAAGTTTTCTGGCAAAAGTATGGTTTTTGACATTCATAAGCACTTTTCTCTCTCTCCATTCATAAAACCAAAGCTATGGAGAACTTCAGAAGCCAGAATATTTTGATGAAACATTATAGAGATATTTACTCCAATCCTCTTGCTTTCTTTCCTTTTCTCTTCCATGTCTCACTTGCACTCTGTCTTTCTCACTCTATACATCTTCCTGTTACAAAACCATGCCTGTGACATGAAGCTGCTCTTCCACTGCCAATAAAGTGACAGTAAAGGTAATGGGAGCCTTTTTTCATTAAAAAAAAAAATCCAGTCCTATCTCACATCGTTTGCTCTTCTAACCCTAAGTACCAAAGCAAACCAGGGACAATCAGAGTGGGAGGAGAGAACTGAACATGCACGAATTTGATGACGCTATGGTAGATCAGAATGTCAGATTAAAAAATAATAAACAAAATGCTTTCTCCTAATTTTGCTTTAGACACTGAGAACATCAAAGAAAAATTTTGATTTTGATTTTGCATTTTATTGTCATTCATTAATCTCCAGAGAGTTTGAGAAACTCTGCTTACATCTTCTGGGGTTTGTTAAGACATTTGCACTTGTATTGTAATGCAGACAGACTCTAAAGAGATTGGCACTCTCTTTCACAGTCTTACTGAAAAGACTCTGGTAGGAAGGCAGCTGTTGGTCTCCATGATACCGAGTGTGACAAAATTGCTGAGGTAGTAATGCAATATATCAGTGTTTAAAAAAAAAAATAAATCTATTGCCAAAAGAAGTATAGATTTAATGATCAGTAGCAAAAAAGGGTGGTGAAAGCAACAGACAGGGAATATCATTCTGGCTGGTGTTTTTGGAGAGACAGGGATTCATAACAGTTTGCCACAGTCCTCCCTGGTAACACCCTTTGTGAATCCTCAGGCTGCAAGATAATTGCTCTCTTGGAAACATCATTTTTGTTTTCCATTTTGAGCAGCTCACATAACCTTCTGTCCAGCCTGGATATTTTTCTAACATTCCTGTTCTCAGTAACAAATTCATATCCATGCTTCCCAGGTGGAAAAAACTGGGTATCTTCTTTTGTAAGCCATGTTGCAGAATCTCTTTCAAATGTCTTGCTTCCCTCCTTGACTAAGACACTTGGTGTCAAGTTTTGCCTTCATTCTCAACTGTCCACCAAGAACAAGCAGATAAGTTATTTTGACAAGGGTCACATTAGTCTGTTTTGAGCGATTTGTGGTCTGCAGGTAACTGCTCAGAGATTAAAAAATTAAAGCATCATCCCAGGCTCAGGATTCTCATCAGGCAGATCTTGAAGCAATTTTAAACACCCAGGCAGAATTCACAAGGATGTTGAGATAGAAAAACCGAACTATCATAAACAAGAGCAGACAGAGAAATAGAGAAACAGATCTAAAAGCTTTTCTGTTGTGGTACCTCCTGTGACACACAGGCTGCTTCCGCCTTCTGCAGTTTTCCTCCAGGAGAAGAATGGCTGCTCAGTGCAACTAGCAGTTCTGTCAGCTCAAGGCAGTCACTGGTGCAAGAGCTAATCCAGCCAGTGTCATTTAAAAACTGGCTGTGTTCATTTAAAAACAAATGAAAATCCCATACAATTTTGTGGTCATTAATAACATTTCCTAACACTAACTCAATCTCATGCTTTGGGATGCAAACTGATTCCTACAAGGCTAGGGAAATAATTTTGTTTTTTATTGGATGGATGTATGCATTATTATTGTTTTGTTCTTTATTTAATCCCTCATTCCACTACTACAGTAGGATACACAACTTGATGGACTTATGGTGTGATCCAATACAAAATCCTATATTATCATGTAATTAGAATTCATTTTTTAAATTTTGTTCTCCTTTCTTACTTTCAGGATATTAGAATTCTCTTCTTTTTTACTCTTAATCCTCTCAATCCTCTTTTTCAAACTCAACACTCCCTGAAACCTTTGCCTGTTTCCTTCTTACCCCGTTGTTATTTCCCTGCTTTGTTCTCCTTTTCAGTTATCCTATTCTTTCCACATAATTCTTTCACCCTTGTTTCACTTCTTTCTCTCTTCTGCTGGCCAGTGAGAAGGAGCCCGACAGAACAGGCAAAGCACTGAAACTCTGAAACACATAACCAAGCTCATTTCCACTTCTCATATATTTCCCCCTATATTTTGGATGTTTACATTTAAAGTCACATTTCCTTGCCTTATTTTTTTTTAATTTTATTTTTTGTTGTTGTTGTTGTGATGAGCTCCAGGCAGATATTTTGTATTAGTGTCTTATATACTAGGAAAGAGAAGACTGTCTAAAACTCTCTTCCTGGCTTTGACATGGGTCTTTCTTCTGGGTGTCAGCATTAACCTGGAAGCAGGATATTTCAGGATTTATCTGCAAAAATCCACCATAAGCATTGTTAACTTCCTTCCTTCCTGTAGCACACCAACACTCAAATGACAGTCATAGCACATGAAACTACTTTCAACTTGCCTTTTAACCTTATTCCTCACTCACTAGTTCAGTCTCTTCTCCTAGTGTGCATCTCCTTACACATTGGAGACAGAGGAGGGAGAGAATAGATTTTAGT
>NC_050482.2:25256978-25259478 GCF_012460135.2 Molothrus ater | reverse complement strand
GTTAAAGTAGCCAAAGATTTGTCTCTAACCTGTCTGACTCATTTGAGCCATCCTGTCAAAAGGAATATTTCATGTAAATGCCAGTGGAACTTTGAATACTTTCTGAGGATTGCAAATATATCAAGGCAGGGACAGCATTTTACAAATTTACATGATCTTATAAATCTCCATTTAGAAAATGCTCTCAGAACAATAATGATAACGATAATAAAAGGGAAAAAATTCTAAGAATAATGTAAAGCTTCCCGTAGTGCACGAGACTGTCACAGCTGTCTCACATCTGGAATTAGTTGAGAGCAGGCAGGCAAGCTCTCAGGGCCACCTTGGAGGAGAGGATCAGGAGTGGGGACACAAAACCAGGGTACAGGCCAGGCTGCAGAGGGCCAGCACCAGTAATGGGGGTGGGGAGGGCCTGTGCTGATGAGCATCTAATGGCTGTGAGCCATCAGGAGGAGCAGCCAGCCTGATGGGGAAAAGGGCGAGCAGCATCTTTCTAATCTGTCCAGGCATGACCACCTCCCCTCTGTATGTCCCCTCTGCATTTCACCTGCATAAAGGCTGATTAATCTGCCTTTACACATGTGAATTTGTAGCCCAGAAGAATCGCCCCAATAACCAGCAATTCTCTGAACCTGCTGCAGAGATAGCAAAGGTTGATTTGCCAAAGTAGAGGACGGAAGTTCTGATTTCTTCATGGCATCTCTCAGTGAAAGGGATTATATATGTCTTGGTATGTTGATGGGAAGTGTTTCAGAGATGTCAGATGCAACTTTAATATTTTAAATTTTTGGTTTGGCTTGCTTTGTTGTTCTTTGTCACTTCGTCAGCTCAACCTTAAAAAGAAGAAAATTCGTAAGTGTGCACATGTTCATGAGTGTGAAGTTGTTTGATATATAAAATCAAATGTTGTGTTCCAGTTGGAACATCAGTTAAATTGATTGAAAAAAATGTAGCACAAAAGTAATTTCTATTCCTTGGATCTTATTGTCAGCAGCACAGCAAAATTAAAGCACTAGAGCCACCTTCTGACTGCACTGAAATTGCTGCATCCTGATAATGGTGCCAGCATTAGTACGTTCAAGGGAAGGAGCACGGAACATGTATTTCTGTTCTTTGTATCATTACCTGGATGGCCTGGCTCAACAAATACTGCATTTTGCTATAAATGTGGGTGGTTTTTTCCCTCTATTTATGTGGAGCATTGTCACCTCTGTAAACATTTCACATCATGCTTGTGGTTAGCTCCCTTCATCAAGTTATAAAAGGAAATTTGATGGTGCACAGTCCTACAGGAAAAGCTGTGCATGTACTTATTCCATTAGGGAAGAAGTCCCAAGTTCTCAAACTAAAGCACACGAACAACAGCCAGAGTAAGATTCAGTCCAATTTTCTAAACAGGGAGAGAAAATACAAAATCCACCCCAACGATAAATATTTTGGCTGATATTTTACTCTGAATTCTCTGTGTATGAAGTAACAATAAACCCTAACTGAAATAAAGACAGTTATATAAACTTACCAATAGCTAGATTTTATAGAGGATTATTGACATTACCTTATTCACACGGCAAATCAAGTCTTGATGTCTCATATCCCCATGAAACTCCTCAGAAGTCAATAAAGTTGAATTTCTGCTGAGCAGAATTTAACCCTATGTATTTACTCAAATCTTAAAGCTTTCTGCTTACATTAAAGTCCTAGAAGGGAAAATATACATAAATAGATCTCTAGACACATTTTTTGCCTATAATTTTTTTATATCTAAGTATTTGAACTGGTATTCTAGACACATTACCTACATAAAATACAAACCTCAGCAAAGGTATTCATCTGAAATATTGTAAACTGAAGTGGCCTCAATATTACAGAGTGCTTGCTTGAATTAAATACATTTGAAATTTGTTGTTAAAATTTTCTGTTTAAAATATATCAAGCTTCATAGCACATATTGAGTATATTTAGTATTATTGCAAATGCTTAACAAATGTTTTCAGTATTATTTTATGAAAGTCACACTTAGGAACTGAGGCAGAATTTTTTTTGGGGCAAATTTACAGAAATATCTGGGGGTTTAGGTTATTGCTTCTTGAATTTTCTTCCACTTAGGAAATTGTTTTCAAGACTGTGAATTTCTCTAATTGAGCAGAGCTACATTCTTCAAGATTTTAATGTTAGCTTTCTTGGTGCTGTTAATTACAGGATAAGAATGATGAGAGTGAGAGAGACACTTTTTCTGAATGGAAGCAAGCTGCACCACATAAAGCACAGCATACTGTGTTATTTCAAAATGGAAATGAAAAGCTTTCAAAAATAACTATAGTTATTTTTAAGTAATAACATTTACATGAAATTTTATTCCACTATTTGTTTTCTATGAACGATTCCCTATCCGTCTCTAGTTTGCCTTGGGAGTGCAAAAGAAAGATCAAAACCCACGAGTTTTCTAGATTGGGTGTCTGCAAAAGCTTTACTTTCATTTAATGAAAGTTTTCTTAGTACT